>NC_056737.1:60145882-60218382 GCF_019279795.1 Protopterus annectens
CACATGTTCCTAGGGCAACTATACATGCAGTGTTGCAGTTTGCCTGCTTCGTACCATCATGCACCCACTTCAAAACTTTACTAAAAGTGCACCTAAAAACATGCTGGCTATGCCCTTGCAACTCCCACTCTAAAATCACCCACCCCATCCAACCACTACCTTTCTTTCCACTCCACTAACTACCTTGATTATAGCAAGCTCAGATGCTCATAAGCCTAGTACTTATTATACAGCAGGAACTTCTCATTGTAACATTTCTTAATGTCTGTTATGTACTTCACAGATAAAGATTCTAGTTGTCTACTGATGTACTATGTTCTTCATCTGTAAATATGTTGTAATTGCTATGTTATATTGTTAATCGCTATGTAATCCAATGTAACTACTGTCTGTTTATTTTAACTGTGGAGATTTTCTCCCCGGGCCACCG
Organism: Protopterus annectens; assembly: GCF_019279795.1. Lineage (NCBI taxonomy): Eukaryota > Metazoa > Chordata > Ceratodontiformes > Protopteridae > Protopterus > Protopterus annectens. The sequence goes on from NC_056737.1 coordinate 60,146,313, forward strand.
CTGAAAATGGACCTATGTCCGGTCAGACACTCCCGGTCAACAAATGTAAATAAATAAATAAATAAATAAATATCTAATTTCATATCTAACATCTGTTACAGGATGCTGAAAATACTGTTCTTCACTGATATCCTTAGAGCAACTGCATCCTTTACATGGGATATACATTTAAAGGTATATTGAAGGGTCAATTTTTAAGAACTAGTAAGCATAATACTGATGAAAAAAAGATGTAAAGAGCAAATGGAACAATTATTTAGTGATTTTGTAGACAGTGGCTATGATGCTCAATTAATAAGAAGCATCATGAAAAATTGTTAAAAGATAGAGTACAATGGGCTAGCCCTATATTTGGAGAGAAGATAGTTATGGACACGATGCCTGATGAGAAGACTATAGAAGCAGTGGTAGTAAGATATGTTACTACATATACGAATAGGGTTAAGCAAATAGAAAATATTATCTGTAAGCATTGACGAATTTTAATGACTATGCAGGAGCTTATCCCAATCTTGGGGCATATGCCTAGGTTCACCTGTAGGAACTGTATAAATTTGAAAAGACAATTATGCTATAAAGATTTTGATATGAATGTAATTATTCCTAAGGTGGGTAGGTATGGGACTGTTCCATGTAAAGGATGCAGTTGCTGTAAGGATATCTGTGAAGAACAGTATTTTCAGCATCCTGTAACAGATGTTAGATATGAAATTAGATATCAGGCAAACTGCAACACTACATGTGTAGTTTACCTAGGAACATCTGAAAGATGTAGATGCTTCTATGTAGGGAAATGTCCCAGACTATTAAGAGAAAGGATAATGAACATAAGTCAGAAATTAAAAGGAAGATAGACTCTAATGCATTAACTAAGCACATTACAGATAATAATGAAATGCATACCTTTAGGTTTAAAGTGTTGGAAGTAATATATCAAAATATTAGAGGCGGTGATATGATAAATCAACTGGATGTGGCTGAATATAAATGGATTACTTTACTTGAAGCTGATAAATATCCAGGACTGAATAATATGAACATAATAAAACCTGTCCTGGCTAAAAAGCAGAAGCAATATAAATAATTTAAAAGCCTTATTCTCTTATGTCATTTCATGGAAATATGAAATATATGTATATATGTTTTTAAGGAATTTGTTTAAATAAGATGCTTTTTAGCATGAAAGTAATTGAATATTTCATTTAATATTTCATTTATATATCTTATTTGCATAATTAATTGTTTTTATGATGTTATTCGTTGGCTGTGTCATGTGGTGTTTGAAGTTAAGTATAAAATCATGTGATTTTAAATGTTAGTCAAACACTGATGAAGGGAGTTTACCTGAAAGCTTTGTTGGAATAAAAATTGGACATTTCTACTAAATGGGGTGTTCTTTTGGAATATCTATTTACCAGACGTAGTTTGCTGCAGTTCAGTTCGTGTTTTGGGAGGTATGACAAATGTGTCAGGGCCTTCACCGTCAGCCAGAGACATTTCAAATTGTGACATACTTGTTGTACCCCACTACCCCATGTAGTGACTCTGGATGTGTCAAAACAAGGCAAGGAGTAGTTATGCAGTGTAAGTCTGCAAAGTATCCCCCCATAAGAATTACTACATTGGCTTTTCATCTATCCTTGATTTTGCAGAATGTTCTGGTTTTCCATCATATGTTTATACTGTTGATTTATGCTTCTTGTTATTCAGAAAATGCATGTTGTTGCAGTGCCTGTTACATTATGTTTAAGTAGCAATTCTTTAATGAACATCATGTAAGCTTGTCTGAGACTGTAAGATGCAAGTAAGCTTTAATAAGCATACTGTTAAAGAATTATCAGCATTGAAAGCTTTTTTGTTGTTCCCATGCAGAGAATATTTACATAACTAGATAACGTAAAACCTTAGGTATTGAAATGCATATGACAGTATTTGTAATAAAGGACAGGTTTATAGTATTTTCAGAAGCTTATTACATTTGTTGAAGATTTGCAGTCATCTTTGCAGGCTTTACTCATAAACTAAATAGAATGCAAATCTATCATGTATGGTCCATAACCTGTTCAGTAATCATTTAAGCAATTTATCTTGAGCTTGTTTCTTGTTTGCTGTTAATTTTATACTTTGATCATGTTTCCCCCATGAAACAAGTAGATAGTTGTTGTCAGGCAGCATGTGTTTTTTGGATAAGAAACATTTTTACAAGTGAGGGTAATTGGTATCATAGTGATTGCTACTTTCAGCATGTTTCTTGGTACTTTTATAAAGCTGAATATAAATTATCATTAGAATTGCAGTACAAGGAGAATTGGTTTGAGTTGAGTGCTTCTTGTTTTTTTATACTTGATTTTGACTGGCAATCCAGTAATGTATTTAAAAAGTAATTTATTTTTTCATGCCTCACAGCCTTTTTATTTCCATCTAGATATTAAGTAAGCTGTCATGTAACCAATGCATTGAAGTATTTTTTTCTTCTTCACTTTGTTTTGTCTTGATTGGACTCTCATAATGATGGTTTGGCACTCAGGGCAGTGTATTTAAAGTCCCAGTTTTGTGGTTGTGAGCATGGCTCCACCCCTTTCTAGTTGGCCACACCCCTTTCTAGTTGGTCACACTCATTCTCATTGGCCTCACCATTCAGCTGTTTCCTGCAGCCCCCCTTTGATTTGAAGTCACCAGCCCCCACTGAAAGTAATGTACTTTACAGGGAAACTTAACAGAAAGACTACAGATTTGTGGCAAAATACAATCAACAGTGAATATGGAAACAGGCCTTGAGATATTATGAATGAATAAAATCAGGGAAGCAGTGCAAAAGGGATACAACAAAAAATCTTGGAGATCACAATAAGCATAGCTAGAGGCATCACCAGCAGTAAAATAAGAGAAGTTATTGCTCTTCTGACTTAATATTTGATGAGACAATATCTTGAGTATAATGTTCAGTTCTGGAAGACTCTCTTGTCAAAAACATGAATGGGATAAGTCTATTCAGAGGAGGAATACAAACATGATGCAAGGTCTGCTGCAGATATGGTAGTATGAAAGGTTAATACAATTTAACATGCAGTTATGTGAAGAAAAAAGTGAGACAGATACATGATGCAGACTTTGAGATATCATACATGGGTCAGCAAATTCAAAAAAAGGAGACATGAACTAGAGTGAATTATGTGAAAACAGATAGATGGCAGCATGCAGTGTAGAAGTATTTTATTAGGGAGAGTTGTAGAAGCACATAACTACTTCCTGCAAAAGGTGGATAATTCTCTGATTGTAGCAAGGGATATTGTGGGAACCAGGCCAGGAGGATGACAGTGAGCTGCCATTGTTGTTTAAACCATCATGGTGAATGTCTCTGATTTCTCTGTACTGGCAACATTTGCAGCAGTACAGGTACATCACCTGCAACAATGACCAATTGACCAATGCAAACTTGAAAGCAGTGTGTGTAGTTTTCCATTTTGGTTAAGCACTTATTGGGTAGATTCACGAGTGCTTCTCCTGACTTAACTATAATGGAGCTCACAAGGACACTGAACAAGAAGACTTAAGATGATAGAGTCACATGACATGCTGATGAGCCAGCTTTCTACTTCTCAAGTCTCAAGTCTAATAGAGGTATGTAAGATTAGTGCACCATAAAGGAACAAAAGCACATTAATTATTTTTGCCCTGGTTGGGTACCATCCTGACTTCTATTCCAACCCGGATGGCACTGGCAGACCCCTCACAAGAAGGATGACTGGGCTGTAAGAATCTTGTTATGCCTACAGAATGGCTTGGTATATATACCTGAGACTGAGGGCTGGTGAGCCATTGAGTGGTCTGGTTCCTATCCCTCAGGAGAAAGAACCAATGGGTCATTTGGTTGAAGGTAGAACAACTAGTTGGTATCAAGTGGACAGTTGGGGAAAGAGATGAGAAGGTGGAAAATTCACAGACTGCAGGAAATTTCATTACAGAATGATCAGGCATAACACTGTGAAAGATTAGCAGATGTAATGTTATGGTTCAGTGATGTCTTCCCCAGACACTGTTGTTTTCTGTTATTACTGAATGTTTTGAACTATATTGGATGTGAATTAACATTTCAACTCAGTTATTTTTGAAGGTTACATTTTCCAGAAATCATTTCACAATGACACATTATCACTTGGAATGCATGGTGGAAGGCCTTTGCAGCCATTTTTAAGTATGTATATGTCTGATGATACTGGAGTTATTATTCTGTATTATCAGATGTGGTAGAGCTTTGGGTGCTTTGCTGCTTGCTGATGGAGTTGGCAGCTTAACAGAGCAGCATTTAATATTGATGATTCAAAGTCCCTGACCGGGTTCCTTTTGTGTGGAGGTTAAATGCCTTCCTTGCATCTGTGTGAGTTTCTGATGGAATGCCACTTTCCCCTGACATCCATAAGACATGCAGGTGAGAGAACTGCTCTTGACAGTTCCTAGGTGTGTGCTCAGTCTGCACATAGGAGAACATGTGCTATGTGATAGACTGGTGACCCACTCAAAAATGTATTTTTCTGCCTTGTACCTGTTACTTTCCAGGATAGAATCCTGCTGTCTTTAACCCTTAACTGGACAAAGTCAGCATTGAAATGGCTGGATGGTCAGGTGGCTAGCTCTCTTACTGGGTGAATAGAAAGATGGACGAATGGATGGATGGGTGAGAAGGTATATAGATAAACAGATGAACTGTGGGAAAATCTGGATATTCAAAGTGGTGGTATTCTAAAAATTCATAATTAAACATATAACATTTAGTGAAAGCTCGGTTTAAACCATTAGTTTGCAGAATTCTTGTCGCTCTGCCAAATCATGCAGCATTCTTACTATCAGCCTGCATTCCAAGATCTCCTGCCAATGAACCACACTGAGCAGCTCTTCCCACAGATTAGGCCATCTAGTGAGAGCTATCCATGAAGACAGCACAAACTAAAGCCAGTCAAGAAGCTGTCCCTGGTTTGGGTCATCCTCTGCACTCACTAAGATTTCTTACTTAGTAACCTTACTTACCTAAATCTTACCTCTGTTGGCATGACACTGTGATGCAACACCAGCAATGCCAGCCTTACCATCAGCTAACATCCATACATCTTTTATGTCGGTGAGGAGGATATCAATCTGTTTGAGTTCTTGGATTTGTCAGACAACATCAGCTGCTCAGCCCTATCACTCACTGACTTACTTTTCCAATGCCCAGATTGCAAGTTAAATTCAGGTCATCTATGGTATAGTCAAAAGCATAACATCTTTATCACAGATCTCACTTGCACATAGGTTCATAGGTTCATAGGTAGGTACTAGGCTATCAGCCCTAGGGCCTATACAAGCCTAGCCAAAAAGGTACCCTGGCTTTCGCCACCCAAGAAAATGATTTTCCTGTGCCCCTGTTGAGCAGAGCCACAGAGGTGATCCCCGGGGTGAATTTCCTATTTCCCATCCAATCATCAAGATTTTTCTTGAAGAGTGCTAATGAGGAGCTTTGTTTGATATAGATAGGTAGCTTGTTCCAGAGTATGGGGAGTCTCTGGGACAGGAATCTATCCCTCCAGCATGTTTTGTTTATTGTGGTGACAAGGTTTAGGTCCCTAGAGTGTGTAGCTTGGAGGGATTAGGATTTCTTTAAGTGCAGCATATCCAACAGCTCTGGGTTTGACATAGCATTGTATGTTAGGTGGAGATCGACTCTGAGTAGGTGATATGTGACTTAGTAAAGCTGGAGTGTTTTGAGACGGTCTGCATAGGGCATCTGTTTGAGGCCAGTAATTCTCTTTGTGAGGTATTTCTGTGGCCTTTCCAGTTGTTGTAGATATCTTGTGAGGTACATACCAAAAGGGGCATTGTACTCTATAATGGGTCTAATGAGTGACTAGTAGCGGGGAACAATGACCGCTTTTTTCCTGGATGAGAAACCTTTTGTTATGAGGTGTACCACATAGAATAATTTCCTGACTACTGTGGTGATGTGATTATCAAAGGAGACACTACTGTCCACATGTGTCCCAAGGTCTCTTATCACACTTTTGGTGTTAAGTAGACTACCACCTATGTGGTAGCTCATGGGTACAGAGTTTTTACTAAAGGGGATGACAATAAACTTTTTGGCATTGAGCTTGAGGCCGTGGATTTGACACCAGGCAGTTGTCTCATTGAGGCCCTTTTGTAGGATGTCCACATCGTTAAGAGTTTCAATTATGGCTCTTAGTTTGCAGTCATCTGCGAACTTTGTTAGCCAAAGACCTTCTGTGTTAGCCTGTACTTCAGAAAAGTAGATACCAAACCGGAGAGGACCCAGGACTGAACCCTGTGGTACTCCACTTGTCACTGGTCTGAAGTCGGATTTGGAGTCTGCTACTTTCACAGTGTGGGTTCTGTCAATGAGCCAGTTGGCAATCCATCTTCTGACATAGGGATTTATACTTAGTTTAGTGAGTTTATCTATAATTCCAGAGTGGGGGATGGTGTCAAAAGCCTTGGTGAGATCTAGATAGGCTGTGTGAACCACCTTACCCTCATCTACGGCTTTGATGACTGCTTCAAAGAAGTCAATCAGGTTTAGGAGACATGATCTGCCTTTTAAAAACCTGAACTGGGTAGGGTCCAGAGTTTGGAGATTACCAATGTCTTTGTTTATAAGTTCCATGATGTTACATTCCATGGCCTTGCAGACCAGGCTCATTAGGCTAATGGGGCTACTTCACTGAATATGCAGAGGGAAAAAAGATGTGCTCATCTATTCCACTGTAGGCAAATGGAGGCTGAGAGACTCAAACCAGGAATTACAGAAGTTGCACCTGCATAGGTTATGGGTTAATTCCCTTAAGTATGAATTGGATAATTAAACATCATATCACAACAATTCAGATGTTTCAGAATTTACTTTTTTATAATAATACAAAAAACCCAAGGAGAGAAATGCAATTAAACCAAACAACACACAGTATAATAGATAATTATCTGGCCAGATTAGACCAGTAATACTGTATATTCATTTGCTTTTTTAGGCACTGTTTTCATTGTTTTATTGTTTGATTATTTTCTTGATTAGTGTTTTAGTTTCCTTTAACTGTATAATTAGTATGATAGTGGAGCTTTTCTCCTCGGGCCTCTGCTGAAAATGGACATGTATCCAGCCAGACTAGTATAAATAAATATTGAGAACTGCTATAGTTTATTAAAATAATGAAAACACACAGTTTTTTTTGTTAAAAAGCACACAGTAAACTATTTCATCATGTGAGAATTTGAACAGGTAATTATTTACTTATTTCAGGAAAACGTGGTCAACATTATCTTCAGTTTGTATACATTTCAATATGAAGGACAGTTTATGTGTCAACAATAGTCCCTGTTTCAGCACTTAACTTTGTTTATGATGTATACTCATACAATGCTTCTGGAAACATGTTTCTGTTACCATTGTCTCTGAAATTTTCCACACAAAAAGAAACAATGCACATGCTGTTTACCGTATACAACTATGCTTTATTCTTCTTGTCTGCATTTTGCTTTGTAGAAAATGGCAAATTCTACAGAAAGGAGTTCTGTTTCAAAACCTGTGTTGCTTTGTTCAAGAATCATAGTGCTATATGAAAATAAATTAAAAGGAGAAATCAAATTACAATGACTCTTTTATTAAAGTATCTTTTCAAAGCTGAAACCCCTGTATGAGTTTTGTTTAAAAGACATTCAAAGAATCAGTTTCCTGAGCCAAAAGATTCTGAATGCGAACCCTAGAGGTCTTTCTTGACATTTTCAAAGACGCAGCTGGATTCAGCAGTTTAACTTTGTACAAAATCATTGATGCAAGAACACTATTTTCTCTTTTGTGGCTCTTACTGTGCTGTACATTTCTTTCTCTAAATGTGAAGGTTGCATTTTCCTTGAGTGAAGAACTTCCTTGCAGTTTTTATCATATTGTTGTTGATTTCACTAGATGAGATTTTCAGGTAGTGTACGAGGCCTTTAAAAGTAGTATGAACATTTTTGGATGAGTTGGAATCCATTGTATAAAATACAAGATGAGGTGATTAACCCTTTTTATCCAAGGTATCACAGAGGCTATACTCTTCTTGCATGAATGGCTATGGCCGCAATGTCTTGGGCACAAAAGAAACATAACAATCCAGCAATTCAAAAGCACCCTTTCATAAAGTTATTCTTAAGAAAATGTACATTCTTCTCATGAAAAGTCATTGCATCCTATCATTATACAAATAAACACCTCATTTAAGTTTTTTGTATTTCCTAACAAAGTCCTAGAGCAGAGAATATAAATGCATGAATATATAAAGCCATTGAGTAAGGTACTGCACATGTACGTCTACATAACTCTGTGTAAATGGACAGATCTGAATAACTTGTTGCCTTTCATTCACAGTCCTGAAGAACAGAACAGTCTTCAGCAGATATGATACAACCCATAGATAGTATGTGTGAGGCCAGTTAAACTACTGTTAGCGCTAGAGCTACCAATGACAAAAAGTGGAAATTAACTGGCAGCGTGTTGAACAGCATATAACAAAATAGATGTGTGGTCGGCCAGGCTTAAATATAACTATACAAATATAAAAATGCAGACAATGGAACAGCTCATGTGCCTGAATACTTGTCAGCAAAAACAAACAAGAGAGGCCCTGTCTCAGATGGAATAGACAGGACAGGACAGGGAAGTCATTAAATGAGTTACTGGAGGAGTTTTTTCATATTGTGTATATGGGCATCTAACCTCCTGTTGATTAGCTTACCTCATAATGTCTGCCAGCTACCTATGAGAGTCAAAGGTGTTACCTCACTGCCCCCATTGGGAACAACATTGCAAACATCTGGTGCAGAGCTACATGTAGTAGGTGGTGCAGTTAGGAAAGGAGGTCTGGAGGTGACTGTGGCATGATGGGACCCTGATGTTCATGTTTCTGGTGGTGGTGAGTTTTGTAGAGCTTAACACACAGCCATCCACATCTGTGTTCTGAAATGTAAAAGATTAAGTAATGAGCTACCTGGACACATGAACAAAGGGTTGTTGTTGAAGACACAGTAAATATGAGATCTGAAACAAATGTACATATACAAAAAAATTGCCACTCAAATATACACTTTCCTAATGGGTTATAAGTGAATGAAACAAGTAGATTAACAAAGTCTACCCCTGACATAAATGTACAGCCACCAAAAACAAATGGTGCTCATACATACTTCCCACATCTAATACTGTAGGTAGTAAATTCAGATGGACAACTGAAATAAATAATTAATGCAAAAAACATGGGTGGGGGAGATTGAACCCACAGACATCAGCATAATGTCGGAGCATAGCCTTGACATCTTGAACTCCTTGTCCAAGTATATAGCACAATGCATTCATACAGGCCCAAACTCTAATAACATTCAGTAGTCACACTGCTATTTTTGAACCATGAAAGTTATAACAGAGGTTGCAGTGATTTTTTAAAGGTGTAACAGTGAATCTATACTACTTTGAATATTTAAAACTGCATTCTGGAGCAAGAATACAGAGGCTGCAGTGATTTATGAAGGGTGTAACACTGAATCTATACTACTTTGAATATTAAAAACTGTGCATTGGAAACAAGAATATTCACCCTGATGTTTTCTTAAGTACTACTATCTTTCCAGTGTAGTTGCTTATTCATTGCAATGGCTTCAGGGAATATGGAGGGCAAAACAGCACTGTGTAAGATCTATGGATGGCATGCACTGGTAGGTTATATGTGTATCTATGCATGGTATATACTGGTAGGTTGTATGTGTATCTATGCATGGCATGCACTGGTAAGATATATGTGTATCTATGGAAGGCATGCACTGGTAGATTATATTTGTAGCTATTTATGGCCTGCACCGGTAGGTTGTGTGTGTATCTATGAATGGCATGCACTGGTAGGTTGTATGTGTATTTATAGGTGGCATGCACTGGTGGGTTATATGTATATCTATAGAAGGCATGTACCTGTAAGTTGCATGTGTAGTTATGGACGACATGCACTTTTAGTTTGTATGTGTATCTATAGATGTCATGCACTCATACTTTATATGTGTAGCTGTAGATGGCATGCACTGGTCTGTTATATATGTATCTTTGAATGGCATACACTGGTAGCTTATATGTATATCTATGGATGGCATGCACTGGTAGGTTAAATGTACGTCTATAGATGGCATGCGCTCTTAGGTTGTATGTGCATCTATTGATGGCCTGCACTAGTGGGTGTATGTGTAACTATGGATGGCATGCACTGGTAGGTGATATGTGCATCTGTTGATGGCATGGACTGGTAGGTATGTGTAACTATGGATGGCATGCACTGGTAGGTTATATGTGCAGCTATAGATGGCATGCACTGTTACATTGTATGTGTAGCGGGATGGCATGCACTGGTATTTTATATGTGTAGCTATGGATGGGATGCACTGGTAGGTATACATGCATCTATGGATGGCATGCACTGGTAGGTTATATGTGTATCTATGGATGGCATGTAGTGGTAGGTTATATGCGCATCTGTGGAGGGCATTCCCTGGTGGGTATACGTACATCTATGGATGGCATGCACTGGTAGGTATATGTGCATCTATGGATGGCATGCACTGGTAGGTTATATGTGCATCTGTGGATAGCATGCACTGGTAGGTTATATGTGCATCTGTGGATGGCATGCTCTGGTAGGTTATATGTGTATCTATGGATGGCATGCACTGGTAGGTTATATGTGAATCTGTGGATGGCATGCACTGGTAGGTGTTATGTATAACTATGGATGGCATGCACTTGTAGGCTATATGTGCATCTATAGATGGCATGCACTGTTACATTATATATGTATCTATGGATGGCATACAGTGGTAGGTTATATGTACATCTGTGGATGGCATGCACTTGTAGGTATATGTGCATCTATGAATGGTATGCACTGTTACATTATATGTGTATCTATGGATGGCATGCACTGGTAGGTATATGTGCATCTATGGATGCCATACACTGGTAGTTTATATGTGTATCTATGCATGTCATGCACTGTTACATTATATGTGCATCAATGGATGGCAGGCAATGGTAGTTTATATGTGTGACTATTCATGTCATGCACTGTTACAGTGTATGTGTATCTATGGATGGCAGGCAATGGTAGTTTACATGTGTATCTATGCATGTTATGCACTGTTACATTATATGTGTATCTATGGATGGTAGGCAATGGTAGTTTATATATGTATACCTGGATGGTGTGCAATGTTGTGTTATATGTATATCTGTGGATGTCATACACTGGAAGGTTATATGTATAGCTAACAAGATTTCTACTTATAGGACCTAGTCTGTGACTGCTATTTTTCTATGTCTTCCCATAAGCCTAGAAGTTCAGGACTGTGGCATCTCACATCACTGTAATGTTGACGACACCGTTCTCCCATGTGTGGGATACCAGTGGCATAGATGACAGCCAGGGTTAAACTTGTCTGCACTTCAGTCTTACACTGAGGACCTTGACAGCCCTCCTGCAGGTGCCTCTGGCTATGAACCTTATAAAAGTGGTAGAGAAAGATGTTTGTCTCCTCCACATACTGCCTCTGTGCTCTAAATGAAGTGCACTCTCCTTCTCTACCAATGATGCCTCTGCTTGACGAATCACAGGAAAAAATGTTAGGAAATTGGCATCCAAAACAGTTCTTGTATGTACCATCTGCCACACTCTGATGGACATTGATTGACACCTCATTTGCCCAATAGATGGTGGTCTATGATAATAAAGTTACTGCATTATTATGGTTCATATTAAGGTATAAAATATAGCAGTCCTGTATCATTTTTTATGCTGGTGAGAAAGCAGGCACTACTGTGACTCCATTTAAATGAGGTTAGATGTGGAACCATTGCGCTATTGAAGAAAACAGTGCTACACTTTCTGAATTTGCAAAAGATGAAAGTCAGAAGCATTGTTAAGGCAAAGTCAAACTCTGTTTGCACATGCTAAGTGCTACTTTTTACAAATGCATTTTGTCAAGTGTGGCTGCATTTGACTGCTGTTGAACTTGCTGACATAATCTGAAGTAAGTTTGACACAACATGCATGTGTTTTGGGAAGGTGTGTTGAGAGGGGGACCGGAAGGGTAAAGGAATTGCTGGGCTTAAATATTGTTAAGCATAATGGGAGATGCACCCATTAGCACATACTCAGAGCACAGTTCAACACTTTCTTGCTGGACTTGCATTACAAAAATGTGACTGTTATATATATTACATTTTTATGCCATTTCCTAAATTCCTTTTAACCCTGAGAAAAAAACAGTCATGTCACTGTGGTCATTTGCAATTTTATAGGTATTGGTTTGCTGGAGGTAATTTATTCTTTAAACTTATGTGCCTAGTATTAATTAAAGAATGTGGGTAGAGATATTTTACTGTCAGACACACAAACAGCATGTCATATGGCCGGGGGGGGGGGGGCTGGTGGTATAAGGATTTGCAGGGACAGGCTGGAACAAGGCTTGTAGTTCCACTGTTTCCAATACCGACAGACCAATGGTTAAAAACAGGGGAAGCAAAAACATGCTGCAGACTCTGACCGTGTAAACCAAGCCAATGTTTTTCTTAGGAAGAGAATGAGGTTCTAAGTCTGTTCGTATTTCTGTATGGATGACAGCCCTTTGGTCTGCATGCTGATGACCAGTTCCTACTGGGTTCACACTGTGGAAGATGATTGACAAATGTTCATGCAGTTGGTGGCCACGACCACAGTTATAAGAGTGTATGCCACAGGGTCACTGACATTTCAAGTGTCACTGAATAGGAGCTGAACTTCTATAATGGGAAGGTAGATCAAGAGGTGGTAGGCTGTTAAGTGAATGACCTCTGATAGAGATGGAGGATATCCTGGCATCTCTTGTAGTCAGTGGAACCTCTACATGATTCCACAGTGTGGTACTGAATGTTGGGGCAGAGTTGGAGTGGCCAACAAGACAAACTACTGGAATGCCCCAGGTATGTAGACCTCTTTATTTGTACAACTACTTTCCATATTATTAAGGCTGTCTGATTTACAGTATAAAAGAACAGCAGGGATTCTTCCTCCTTCGTGACCATGTACACAAGGCATGCAATTAAGTTGTTTATTGTTTGAATGTTAATATTTATTTTTCTAGTGTTGGGTTCATGTTTGCACAGGATATTGTGATTTGGTGTATTCACAAGTGATTCTTTATCCAGCACCAGAACTGTGGAACTGACAATGCCTAATGTTGAGGGATCTGCAACCTCTGATAATGATGATGTGGAAGAACTGGCACAATCAGGGACTACAGAGTGTGTGCTGGACACAGTGAATGTGATCACTGCATCCCTATACAGACCATAGACACCCGGGATACACACATAACACAGGGAAGACAGGTTAATAGGGATACTATCAAACAAGGAAGTGAGGTGCCCCCTAGTAGACACATGTCAGAATCTGCCCATAGCACCTATGAGCAGATAGGTACAGACAGGGGATAATTGTGTTTACTGAAGACATGATTACCTCTTCCCCTTGGGCAGTGACTGCATCTCAGCATATGTACAAGACCATCATGGAGGTACAGGCTAGTACCACCACAGGCATGTCAGAGTTGGTGAGGATAATACGTCAGCATGATTACCTACAGGAGTGTATGCCCCATATGTGTGATTGTTTTGATAGATTCAATCACATACCGGATTGTGTCATGTCATCTCAGGCTTGCATACCAGGAGTAAGAGGCCATCCAAAAAGCCAGTCCACTGCTACATTTATAGATGATACCCATTATTGCCATGGAAAACAAAGATTCTGCTCCCGCACCACTAGTTGTGGAGGTGTTTATACCCAGGATAGGGAATCTCTGTGGTCTTGGAAGCTGAATTAGTGGCATTTTTCATTCCAGATATTGCTCATGGTTATGCAGAAAGCTAACATCTAGGCAGGATCATGCTACATCCAGTGCAACTCCTGGTAGAGACAGCTGTTGTGGACAGGTGCATACAAAGGATGCTAGCACCAGTGGTATGCATGCCCTGGACTTCTTCAGGACATTAAACTGCAGTACTGTAAATACCGCTGAGGCTATGTCCCAGCAGACCCACACTCATGTCAACCCAGCACTCAGTACATCACACAGATACATGCCCAAACTCATATGCATCATAAACACACACACACACACACACACACACACACACACACACACACACACACACACACACACACACACACACACACACACACACATAATTCCACTGAATCTGGCCTTTCACAAAGACCATAAACACACCAGCACCTTTTTCTTTAATAATCTTCAGCACTGATACTTAATTGTGAAAGACATTCAGTCCTGTGCAAATGATGACAACTGTGCCCTGCCCTTTGTACATTGTTACTTGGATTGCTTATGCCTGATGCACAGTGTAGCCAGCCTATTCATGTGTAAGCACAGCCTGGTATTGGTTTTGTATGCATCGTTTTCCTTTAGTGTATCTGTATTACTCTTGTGTACTATGTTCTGATGCTATGTACAAGACACTCTGGGGGATTTAATAAAGCTGTCGTGGTGTCCGCAATGCGGACACTGGCACAGGAATATTTAAATTCAGTAAGCACTATGTAGAGGCACGCACCCCAGGAAACACCATGTAAACATTATGGCATGCTAACTGACTGAATAAGCAGCCGATTAGTATGCAAATGAACCAGGGAAAGAGGCTGGAGCAATTCAACATGGTAGGAATCAACCGTGTAGGCTCTATGTTGCTGTTCCATCTGTATTCAAAAACATTTTGAATACAGCCACAGAACCATACCTCTAGACCTCTAAGTGCTACAACTCCTGGACAAAGCCTGACAAAATGGCATAAGGCATAAAAATAGGGGCACATTTTAAATATTGCTCATATAAACTTAGAAAGCTGCTAGAACAGGTTTTGTGTTAACATGCATTTTCTGAAGGATTTGAAGTCTGAAATTGAAATATATGTCATTACTTAGTGACTTAGATCCTCAGATCATCCCAGTGATTTTCCAGAAAATCACAAATTTTATGAGGAACAGACCAAAAATATGAGGCAAAAATCTATCTGGACAGTTGAAAGGTATGCACGGAACTGTACTACAGGATATACCTTTCAACCTCTTAGGGCAAGACATTTGAACAAAGCCATAAATAATGGGTGGGAAAAGGGCCAAAAACAGTGACTCTTTTTAAATACTGCTCTTACAAACTTAGAAAATTGATAGAACACTGGGTTTGTTTTTGCCACACCCCCAATGACCTGTATACATCATAAGTTATGCAGACCTCTCAACCTCTTAGGGCAAGACATCTGGACAAAGCCATAAATAATGGGTGGGAAAAGGGGCCAGAAATAGGGACACTTTTTAAATATTGCTCTTACTAACTTAGAAATTTGATAGAACAATGATGTTTGTCAGAATGCAACTCTGCTGCCACACCCCCCTCATGGAACAGTACACATCATGAGACATGCAGACCTTTAAATCTCTTAGGGCAAGACATCTGGATAAAGCCCTAAATAATGGATGGGAAAAGGACCCAAAATAGGGACATCTTTTAAATATTGCTCTTAAAAATGTAGAAAATTCATAGAACAAGAGGTTTGCAGCAAATGTAATATCTGTTCTGTGTTCAACATTTAGATCCCATTCAGTTTCCCTAGCTACACTGTTGCCTGTTTGTGTAAATTCAGAGCTATCAACATGGTGAAGATGCAAATGAGATCTGTACTCATCAGAATTGCTGAATCCCAAAAAGTTGGATCCATGTAGGGATGTTTACATTGTGTAAGCACTCCCTCAGTGTTTGTGTTGCTGAGATGGCAGCTATGATTGTTTACATCAGATGGGTGCGTCAGGCTAGATGGAAGGCAACTGTGATTGCTTACATCAGGTGGTTGTGAAAGGTTAGAGGAATGGCAACTGTGATTGCTTACATCAGGTAGATGTGTCAGGTTAAAGGGATGGCAACAGTGATTGCTTACATCAGGTGGGTGTGTCAAGTTAGACCTACAAAGTGTTACAGTTAGTTCTGTCTAGTCTGGAAATGCAAGTAAGCAGTGCACAATAGGCTCCTATTTCATTAACATCCAATTGTTGGCAAGTTGTGTTTTCTCTGTCAGGTTTGTAGTATTGTTTATTATAAAACAATAGAAAAGAAAAAAAGGAGAAATATTTGAAATAAGGAAAATAAATCTATGACATGTACACAGTAGAAAATGTTAGTACACATGAGATATATCTACATAAATCTACATTTCAACTCTAACTCCAATGCACCTTCAGAAAACAGGATGGGTGCCTTATCTCTCTTTGCCACGTAACAGCTTTGGACCTAAGAACTTATGTCAGTCTTCACTGAACAAGCTATAACAGAATATACAGAGATGTCAAACCATGGAACTGCTATTTTCACAATTGTATTATTATATTTTGATGTAAATGCACTTAGTGATCGCACAAGCTGTAATGATTATCACTTGCATATTTAGGTCTCTGTGCTTACCTTTCTGTGTTTCCTGGTCATTCATCAGTTATCTGCCCAGTACTCTGAGACACGCAGTCTGTAAGCCATGCTATATCTCTGGCCTTAAAATGTGTGGGGATATTAACTGGCAATAATATGATATGCATTTCCCAGCAACTGAATGTCAGGTTGGATGGTGCAAACAAGCATAGACTGTTCGTTTGTGGGGGGGGGGGCAAAGGTGAGTTACTCTTATGGCACATAGAAGGTACTGCTTAGGGGGAAAACAAATCTGAGTTACTGTTATGGCACATATAAACATAGACTGTTGTTTTCGTGCAAGCAAAGGTGAGTTGCAGTTATATCACAAACAAGGATTGGTTGCTCTTATTACTCACCTTGTTTTGCATCCTGTCTGTTGTTTGATCATGTGGTGGTTGTGATGTCAGAAACTGCAATGTGTATCATTACTTTCTAACTTCTCTCTTCAATGATTTACTAGTACAAATGTATGATGCTAAACTGAGGGCATCTAGTGATCATCAGTACTTTTGATAGGTATGACCGTGTGAATCTTTGATGCCTGAGGCCTACTACTTACTAATGTACATATAAATCAAATAAGTCTCTGCTGTTACATGTTACAGTAATGTTTGTACAAATCTCCCACCTTTTACTTGTTTACTGTAAAAACTGATGAAATACAAGGATATACCATAGTATTATTAAAAAAATACTTTCCAGGTTGCAGCCGTTGGCAAGCAGTAGACAGACAATACATGGGAAGGTAAAGGTTGTGTGAGTTACCTGACATCAATGTTACTATATGTATGTGAGTAGGAGGAAGGCTTTTTGCCCCTAGGTGGTGAGTGAGTATCTCTTAGCCAATGCAAGGGCATACTGAGCTCACCTATGTCTGTCTATACCCAGAGCCAATGCAATAGCATACTGAGCATGCCTATGCCTGTCTACACCCACAGCAGCTGGTGGTTCCCCCTCTGACTCCTCACTTGCCTGTGGCTGTGGTGACCTTGGCATTGGTGGTGGGATGTGTGCCCCTTCCCCTTGTTGATCCTGCTGCAGCTGTTTCCTCAGGATTATGTTGTGCAGCATGGCACATACTGTGAAGACTTCTGTACACATCCGTAGATTGTACTGCAGGGCTCCCCCAGATCTATCTAGGCTCCAGAACCATCACTTCAGCAGACCAAATACATATTCTATTACATTTCTGGGTTGAGCATGTGCATCATTATGGCATTCTTCTGTGGGTGTGTGTGCATTTCTAATGTGTGTCATCAGCCATGGTTACAGTTGATAGCCTGCATCCCCTAGTATAGGACCCTGTGGGATATGCCCCCTAGCAAACATTTGGTACAGTTGGAAGGTGTGCCAGATATGTGAGTCATGGTAACTGCCACATTCAAGATGATTGCCTTGGCATTATACATGGCTTGACAATTGATACAAGTGGTAGCCCTTTCTGTTAATTTAGACACTGCCCTGTTCCCCAGGTGGTGCCTTTAATTTCTACATGAGTACAATCTAAAGCACCCAGTACTGCAGGGTAGTGTGCTACTCACTACAACTGTTACATTTTTCTGGCCCTCTCCTCGGAACTATAGGGAAAATATATGTGCTCACTGGCATGTTACAGCATAGCATCCAGGAACTGCTGGATGATACCAGATGCTAATCTCTGTGACACTACCAGCATATCCCCTGTTGGTCTCTGAAAGGTACCTGTAGCTAATATTCTAAAGACTACACATACCTTAGTCTCCACTGGGATTGGTTCCCCTTGATTGGCTCTGGCTCTGAGTTGAGGGGGCCAGATGTCACAGAGTTCCTGTACTATGTTTCTGTCCACCCTGTAGCACTCTACAATTGCCATGTCATGTAAGTTGTGATAAGTTAAATGTGGCCTGACAACAATAGTACTGGCTTCAGCCTCTTGCACATACAAATAGATTAAAGCAGCAGCAGGCCATAACATTCTCCCTGTATAGACTTTCATGTGTAAACTCCAAAAGTTTTGACATCTGCAGGAAAAGCCAGCATGGATTCTACATGGATGCTTTATAGCTTGTTGAATAGCTCCACCATGTTGGATTGGTTGATTAGCATGGAATTCAGCTGCTTATGCAGTAATTTGCATCTTTGAAACACAGACAAAGATAGATACAATCCATTAATAATCTATAAAAAGCAAATGTGTAGATAACCAAAATGATGGTGAGGAGAGTTGTATACATTTGGAAGTCTGCAAAAATATTTTTCTTCAAGATATATCTTTACAGAGGAATATCGGAACTTCAGCAGACATGATCCCATTTTGTCACCTACATACTGCATATGCTGGAATGTATTTAATAATATTGTAAAACACAGGTTTATACACTTTTATCTGTATGCATTAGTTAGACGTGTACTGATGGGTGAGCCTGTCTGTCAAGCCATTTCAGAGGTACACGATTGACAATACATGAAAATGGAATGCTGTGTGATAAATATGTACGAATATGTCAGAGGCAGGTCCTTTGATAGCACTGTTAGCATTTCAAAGATGTTTGGGGGCTAAAGAATTACTATTATGGCACAAACAAGAATGAACTGTTCTTTTGGGGGGAGCAAAGGTGAGTTTACTGTTCTAGCACAAACAAGGATATGTTGCTCTTGTTACTCTTCTTGTTTTTGCATCCTGTGTGTTGTTACTATTTCACATCACTGGACTGTTTTATGTTTCTCCAGTGGGTAATACTGACTGGTTACTTTCTCTATTTTATTTAGAAACAGTTATTTTATAGTTATGTGATGCTTATGTGTATTGTACTTCTATTGGCTTTTAGGACACCTACAAGTATGCCACTCAGGTATATCAATCTAGGGAGACCCCCCCCCCTTTAAACATACTCACCCAGATTCTCAAAAGCTTGCACAGTGTGCAAGATCGGTGCAGGAGCTCAAGCAGGCAATATGTCTGCCGTATGATCCAGGAACAGCCTGCAGGGGGTGCACGAGCACTCCTGCACTAATCCTGTATGGACTAAGCCCTGGTATGCAATTCACCCCATTTGCAGGAGAAATATATGTAAGTAAGGTGATATTGCAATCCAGAAAGCTTGCAACAGTCCGTGTAGGACTAGTGCTATCTGCAGAAATGTACTCGGTTAGTAACTGAGTACATTTCTGCAAAATCCAAAATGGAGCTGTGACAGCCCCAAATAAAGGCTGCATATCATGTAGTAAGCATGCCAATGGCCAAGTAGAAGGCCATTGGCATTGCAAACAAAAAAATATTACAAAAAACAACTTTTATTTTATTTTAGCCGATCGTGGCTGTTTAAGCATAGGGCAGCGGCATGCAAACGAGATTGGGGGAAATAATAAAATAAACCTAAAATAAGCAGTCTAACTAAAATCACTGTTCTGCCATGCAAGTCAATAGCAGGCAGAAGACAACCTGGCCAGTGAGTAGTGGTTGCTAAGTGGGGAGGCTCAGTGTGAGACGTAACTATGCATTAGCAGGCAATCCTATGTAAATGAGGGGAAGGATAGTGAATCCCAGTTTCCCCCAGCATGTGAGTCAGGTCCCAGCAGTGAAAGAGTGGGAATAGCTTGGTGCAAGCCTAGGAGTTAGGTGACATCATGGGTGTGTGTGTAAGCGGACTAGAGCTCTGTGGCTTGGGATTTCTCCTAGCTTAACACAGCTAAGCTAGGGGCTGTGTTTAAACCTGCTTAGCACTCTTTACAAAGCCTAAGTGGGTGTGTGCGCCATGTGCCAGGTTTTACAGGAAGAAAAAAGAGGTTAAACCAGGAAATAGCAGCAGTGTGCACATCTGAGCACTCTGTGTGGTGTTCACATGGGCTTAAACAGGAAGGCAATGGGAAGGGAAAACAGCAGTAGGAAGGCAATCAAGGAGAACTAGCTTAGCCGGCAGGTGAAATGTATCAGAATCAGCCAATTACACAGGCAGCAGACAAGCCCAGCCCAGAACACTACTATAAACTATGCAAACACCTTTCCCTCTGGTTTTTCCCACACTCTACAGCACTGGTATAAACAAGTGGGGAACTTTTAACACTCAGTACAGCAAAATGATAGGGGCTGCAATAGCTATCATACAGTAACTTGTGAAAGAGGCTGAGAGTGGTGAGGATATGAATGCTGTCCACCAACCGACAGTGAGGAGACGGAGAAGAGTGTATAGACCCAGGGTAACATACCAGGGGTTACATGAGCTTGAGATAGTGGGGCACTATATGATGGACAGGGACCTCCTACAGCAAATTGCTGAGCTGTGCCGGTCATGCCTCACACACAAAACTAACAGAGGGGAACCCATCCCGGTGGATACCAAGGTATGTGTAGGCCTAAGAATACAAGCTACAGGTACCTTCCAAAGGCCATCTGTGGATATGATGGGGATTTCACAGGCATCAGCATTCAGGGTACTCCACCAGTTCCTGGATGCCATGTCAGCACGTCAGTGAGCACATATATTTCCCCAACACCCGTGAGGAGTTGACCAGCAATATGCAACTGTTCCACCAAATAGCAGAATACCCTAAGGTAGTGGGTGCTATAGGCTGCATGCACATATGCATCAAAGCACCACCCGGTGACCGGGGAATGGTCTACATCAATGGCAAGGGCTTCCTCTCATTCAACTGCCAGGTCATGTGTGATGTCCAGGGCATAATAATGAATGTGTGTGCTGGCTGCCCTGGAAGCTATCATGATTCCCACATCTGGCATCTGACGCAGCTGTACCAGAGATTTGCCAGTTGGGACATCCTTCATGGTCACCTAGTGAGGGATGCTGGATACACACTGGAGCCATGGCTGATGATTTCCATCAGAAATGCACACACACCCGAAAAAGAACTCCATAATGAGACACACGCACAGACCAAAATTATAATAGAGTGTGTGTTTGGGATGCTCCAGTCATGGTTCCGATACCTGGATACATCCAGTGGAGTCTTGCTGTACTCACCAGCTACATGTATCCAAATTGTCCTTCTAAGTGCCATGCTACACAATATGATCCTGCAGAAACAGCTGCAGCAGGAACAGCACAGGGTAGGGCCACACAGCCCCCCACCATTGCCAAGGCCTGCACAGGCACAGTGACACGGAGGAGGAACAACCTGAGCCTGTCCCAGTAGACAGAAGGAGGCATGCCCAGTATGCCCTGGCCTTGGCAAAGAGACAACACATAGCACATACACTGACACAGGAGGGACCCAGGGAATAACACCTCTCTCTGACTCTCACATACAGTAAAAGGGATGCCAAACATTACACTACATGTGCATAACCATGTGTAGGGAGTGTACTATGTGCATCTGACATAGGCAGCCTGGTAGCACCACCCTCAATACTGGGACACCCACAAGGTAAGTGACTCACACATGCCAGTCAGGGGGGGTTACATACCCAACAACAGTCACAGCCAGCAGGACAGGTATAGACAAACACAAACAAAGGCAGTGATATGGCCTCTGAATGAGGCCTATGGGTAACCTCCCCCCACAGGCCTACACAGACAGACTACAGCAGGTCAGGCAGTGGATGTCAGTTCTGAAGTGTAGAAAGTCAGAAACTAATTTGTAGGTAATTAAAAGCTAAGATCTGTAGTACACTGGTATGCCTCTAGTCAGCACGATAAATAAGACAACAGACTGAAATGGAGTACCCGACATACCAGTACAGTCCTAGCAAGTGTGTACAAGTGTCAGGTGTGCCTCCCCATCCTATGTATAAATGTAGTCACAGTCAGGTGTGCCCCCCCAATCCTGTGTAGAAATGTAGAAATAGTCAGGTGTGCCCCCCATCCTATGCAGAAATATAGTAACAGTCAGATGCGCTTCCCCAGTCCTGTGTAGAAATGTAGAAATAGTCAGGTGTGCCCCCCCATCCTACGTAGAAATATAGTAACAGTCAGGTGTGCCCCCCTAATCCTGTGTAGATATGTAGAAATAGTCAGGTGTGCCCCCCCCCATCCTACGTAGAAATGCAGAAATGTAGAAATGCAGAAATGCAGAACTGTAGTAACAGTCCATGCCAAATGATTGATGGATACCCTGCAGAGACAGCATGCTACCTGGAGGTGTAAAACACAAAGGTCAGCACTGCAGTACAAATGACCTGGACTCGACCCACACATTCAATGCAGACAGCTATAGTGGGGATGCCCACACACTTAGAGAAATGAAGGCAATGTCAGTCAACAACATACTGGAATGTCAAACTGTGTATGCTCACACACTAACACATGAAGGCCATGTCTGCAAACACCAGTGGTCCAGACATATCTGGCAGCCACAGATGTTAGTGCAGATACTCCTCAGTATGCACCACTCATGCTTTGCACACACAGTGGATAGGAATACAGGCATATATGTAAGGACAACACACTATAATAAGCCAAAGGTAGACATACATAGCTGTGTGGAAGAGGGTGACTGTGACAAGAAGCCATCCAGGCCTGTCCCACCCAGCACACAGGCAAAGGGCCACAACCACATGAGGGTCAGATGTCACTCACTACAGATACTAGCCTGCATTACATGTCAGCATTACAGAGTATGTGGTGCACATGCCAGCTGTACAACATGACTGTTCAAGGAAATAGTCATCTAGCAGCTGTATGCACGTACCTATGAAATTTGACCCATGTTGTGTTCACATGTGGCATGCCAACCCCTAGATGAATGGGTTATGTCCCATGCACACACACTGCCCTCCCCATAGCACCACTATGACAAACCTGCTGAGGTCATTCACTGTGGAATGCACCTTTGGAATAGTTGTATCCCAGTAATCTCTGTGGTGCATCCCATAACTGTGTACTGCTGTAGTGTGATAAACTAGTTAGGTAGGAGTTCTATCCCCAACCTTGGCAAGTGTGTGTGTGTGTGTGTGTGTGTGTGTGTGTGTGTGTGTGTGTGTGTGTGTCTGTGTGGAGTACAATGCTTTTTAGGGTAGGCACACCCCATACAAGTTAAATGCTCTACTTTAGTAAGGCTGCTGATGTCATCCACCTAGAACTACATCTCTGGGAAGAGTGCAGCCCAGTAATCTCTGTAGTGTGTCCTGTATTACTCTTGTGTACTATGTTTTGATACTATGTACAAACCACGCAGGTATATTTAAATTCAGTAAGCAATATGTAGAGGCGATCACCCCAGGGAACACCATGTAAACATTATGGTATGCTAACTGGCTGCATAAGCAGCCGATTAGCATGCAAATGAACCAGGGAAAGAGGCTGGAGCAATTCAACATGGTAGGAATCAACTGTGTAGGCTCTATGTTGCTGTTCCATCTGTATTCGAAAGCATTTTGAATACAGTCACAGAACCATGCCTCTAAACCTCTAAGTGCTACAACTCCTGGACAAAGCCTGACAAAATGGGGTGTAAAGGCATAAAAATAGGGACAAATTTTAAATATTGCTCATATAAACTTAGAAAGCAGCTAGAACAGGTTTTGTGTTAACATGCATTTTCTGAAGTGTGTCTGTCTGTGTAGAAGGCACTGTTTTCTAGGGTAGGCACACCCCCTATAAGTTAAATGCTCTACTTTGGTAAGGCTGCTGATGTCATCCACCTAGAAATACATCTCTGAGAAGATTGTAGCCCAGTAATCTCCGTAGCATGTCCTGTAACTGCGTACTGGTGTTGTGTGATTTAGAGGTTCTATTCCCACCCATGGCAGTTCTGGATGTTTTGTGTGTGTTTCAATGTCTGTGTAGGGAGCAATGCATTAGAGGCTAGTCACACTCAGTACATGTCAAATACCATACTTTGCCAATCCTGCCAATGTGAGATAAACCTTTGGGGAAGGACTTCTCCAGTAATCCCTGTGGTGTGTCCTATAACAGCTCCATGCTGTACTGTGATATAGAACTCTGTTAGGGGTTCTATACCCATACATGTCAGTTTTGAATGTTTTGTGTGTGTTCCAATGTCTCTGGAGGGAGCAATGCATTGTAGGCTAGTCACACTCAGTACATGTAAAATGCCCTACTTTGGCTATCCTGCTGATGTCAGCCAATGTGATATACACCTTTGGGGAAGGAATACTCCAGTAATCTCCATGGCGCAAACTATAACTGCGTAGTTCTGTAAAGTAATAGACTAGTTAGGTAGGGGTTCTCCTCCCAGACATGACAGGTGTGTGTGTGTTTGTAACTCGTATCCTGTGTTGAGGTGGGTGTGAGTGTGTGACACCTAGCCCCAATGTGGAGTGGGTTTTGCAAATTTCTTATATGGTGGCCCTGGTATATATCACAATGTCCACTGTACAGGGATAAAAGATGTGAAATAGCTGAGAGGCTAGGGTGCAAATCCATACCCATAAATGTGACATTAAGGCCAGGCAATCAGAGTTAGCAACCCCAGTATTGCCCAGAGCACACTCTCAACCCATGTCTCATACACACACACACACACACACACACACATGTTGAGGCAACGGCCAACATGTGTGTTGTACGCTCCATATTGGTGACCGATAGTAACTATGGAGTGAATGCAGTGGCCTACAGAGGGCATGGCACCCTGTCCATCTGTCCAATAGGCACATACATGCAGACAGTGCACCTTTTCCATGTTCCCCACTGGACACCTGTGGTGCCAGCACGTGATCCACAAATGACATAACATATCTGAAAACATGCCCTGTATAGACAGATGCCACTGACACCAGGGAATGTTGTTAGCTTGCTATCAATGTAGGTGCAGGGGTAACCTGCTGTCCATTACCAGTTCCTGCCACAGGTGGCCAACAATGGCACATCTGATGATAATCTGTGCACAAAACATGGGCCCGACACCCCAGGTACGGTTCCACATGTCACTGTACATGCATGTGGGAGGTGTGCATATCCAAGACACTATTCATGTCATGGACTAAGGAACACATACATGGCAAGCGATGCACAGCATTGGCCACAAGCAATAGTCACCCAGGTGACTGGATGGTGGATGCAATACCCACATGTGTGGACAAATGCAGAAACCACAGCCCTGAGCCACAATGCAGTCCATTGTCATGTGGCCTGATGCCAAGGAATACCCATCACCTGGCCCTGTATAGCCATCTGGCACAGTTGACCACCACATACCCATGCAGAAATGCACCCACGCATGACAGTCCTGGCACCCTGTGTTTGTATGTGTGTTGTATGATGCATATGATCATATCCACACTCACTACAACCCCCAGTGGCATATGGAAGCATGCTGTCTGATGCCAGACACCTCCCCATACCTTCTGCCCATATAACCTCCATATGACTCGTGTGGTGCATGTGATACCTGCACAGTAATGTGTTGTGGCAATATCACTAGTGATGAGCTGTATCCCTGGCCCTGCCAAGTGTGCCCAATGTGTGCGCATCCCTGTGAGAGTGTGGCTGTATTGATGCTGGCACCTGTTCATGCGGACAGGCACGTGTACTTCACCTACCATATAGCTACCGCATCCCTGTTGCAGATGTCACTCACCATCACATATATGTTCTGAGGACTCCACAACATGTAACCTATGTAGTGCATCCAATAACTGCATAGGACTGTGATAGCACTACATAGTCTGCAGGGGTTTGATACCCTGTGCTAGTAGGTGTGTGACAAAAACATGCTTAGGTTTTACTCTCCCACCCCTCCCTGACTTGTCAATGTCTCTGTCTGCCTCTCTCACTCTCTCACTGGTGGATGTGGAGACCTACACCTGCTTTTCTTAGGCAGCAGCAGGTGCATTTTAGGTGCTCATGATCAGATGATGGCCTCTGCATGAATTGCAGCCCTCCCCTAGCTGATTACATGTGGAACAGCTGTGGTAACATTCCCATAGCCAATTGCATGGAAACACACTCCAATATCTAGGAACATCATGTTGGTGTTGGGCCTTTTCATTCACTGTGAGCAGGAACTCGATCTGTTGCTTGGCAAACAGCATCTCAGATGGATTGGAGATTTACCTCTAACAACATACACTGTGGAAACAGGGCAACACACAGGAGGGGGATGTGCCTGACCTGACTACAGACTGCAAGTGCTACTATACTGAATTTGGCGTAATGTTGGTGTAACAGTGTGTGTGTGTGTGTGTGTGTGTGTGTGTGTGTGTGTGTGTGTGTGTGTGTGTGTGTGTGTGTGTGTGTGTGGATATGGCTGTCCTACATGTTTTAATACCTGCCATTTCAGTTCTATGTTTATGAGGAATCCCCATCTATAGGGTCATCTGCAGACTGGGCAATGTGTTGTGTCCTTGGTTTCATGTGTTACCCACAGAGCATCTATCTGTGAACTGCAGAAGGTGGTGTTAGGATTGCAGTCTGTAGATGGTGAAAGCTGTGACAGTTACTGACCTCATATCCCTCACAGGAGATATGTTGCAACAAACCCTGTTACAACAGTAAATGTATGAGGTTATCACAGCAACATGTCAATCTGGCCCTGTATATGTGCTTCCAGCCACAACTCTGTCAACTTTTGTACATATGCCGTGTGTTAAGAAGTGCATATGTGCTATAAACCATCATTAGTGTCATCATATCTGATAACAAGCCAGTGAGATATCAGACTGCTGCACATGTTATGTACAGTAGGGGTTATATTTGATTACATGATCTGGGCATTCTGTGCTTGTTCGTACAGTACTGAGTTCTGTGTACTTATGGTGAATGCCGACAGTGTGTGTATTGTTAATATGTACCTTGGCCTGTGTACAGACTGTGGTAGATGTCATTGTCCTAGGTCCCATCCTATCTGATATTACATGTTGCTCCACTGTATGTTACCATATTGGCTTACATGTTTGTAGGGCCATACACACATATGTCCCATACCACAGATGGGCATCAGACCACACTGTGTAGCGGCCCAGTATAGGTAGGGTTAGTGTGTGAGTGGCACATATGAGGATGGTGTTGTACAGATAGTCCCTATACTTTAATATTATGCTAGCTTACCATATGTGGCTGTGGCAGTGTTCACATTAGTTGTGGTTATGCACTTTCACACAGGTGTATCATAACTTGTGCTGTGACATGCCTGTAGAGCCTGCTATATATGCAGGTACATGTGCATTCCCCCATAGGAGATGTAGGCCAGTGTTGGGCCAGTCTGCCTTTAGCCTGCACAGTGCTTTGTTACATGCCTAGCAGCTTAGTGTACTTGCCCATTGAGGTGTCATGTCCAGATACTTTCCAGATGTACTGCTGCCAGGCCTCCTGTAACAGTCATGTATGTGAGACAGAGCAGTGGAATGCTGTACAGATGCATGTCAATATCTAGTGGGTAGTACCTCTGTACCAGCAGTAATTATGTGTCAGGATAGGCAGAGGTGTGTGAATGCATAACCTAAGGGGGTGAATGTATACCAGTCGTTTGTGCTAAACCCATTTACATGGCTGTTAACATCCAAATTGTCAGGCTTGTTCCACATGTTCTGCACTAAGGGGTTCTGAGTATACCTATGGACTGTACAGAGTGTGCCAGAATGTCCACATCTTTTGGGCAATATCTCTGCTGTAGTCCACAGGAACATTACGTGCTTGCAGCGGTACTTTACTATGATGTCCTTAGAATATCTGTCAGTAGCCAATGGTGCACATGTGAAAAGCAGATGTGACCTCCCACACACACCATATCTGTGAATACAATCCCTATTACAGTAGCAATAGTCTGCTAATATACCTGCTATACATGCCTGACATCCCCTTGCACTACAAAGGTGGGAATATAAGGGTTGAGGTAGGGCTACACCCCATGTTCAGGACATATGGTGAATATATATCTACATATGATTATCCAGATATCTGTATAGATAATTACACATGTACATATAAACATATATAGATGGGTGTGTCTATGTACTTAGGTATGCATATACACACCCAGATATATACATATACAGAGCAGTACATGTCTACACATATACAGATAGAGATACATATGCGCATATACGTATACCACACTGCCATGCCTGCCATCAGTCCACTGCTGTTGTACCCCCACACATACGGTGGGGCTGGGGCCATATATGTGTGGGCTTCACCTACACAAAACATGTGTGCCCATATGCACTCCAGAGGCCAGTGTATGTAACATTGGTATATGGCCCTGTATTATTGAGTCTAGGGGGGATGCACCATACATAACCTAGGCTGCTACAACATGTGGGGGTATCAAGGGTAAGCTGCCTTAAGGTATCTGGATGTATAGTACCATACATGTCACCTATCTTGACATTACTTACATAAAGTGGGTTACTGCAGGCCTACTGCCTCCTGCCATACAGACTGTTCTGTCTGCCAGTGTGCCTGTGATGGTGTCGGTTATGCCTTTTTATGCAACAGTTACCTCCCATTTGGTCAACTGAAGTCTTTACTACCTAGCGATTGTGTACAGAGTGTAGAGAGAGGCTGCTGGACTATACACCTGCATCACTTCCTGTTGATTGTATGGTATCCTGTCACCCAGTCTGTCTTTACTAATGTACAATTTGAAGGGCTTGGCCTGGACAGCAACAGTTGTGGACCTGTCCAGACTACTGTATTAGTATAACTGTTTCACAGTTGCATTACTTTGTTCATATGGATGTCAGTGTCTGAACAGCTATATGACATGGCATGTAGCTCTGTAATAGTACACAAATAATGGTATTCCATTTCTGCAAACCTGTGTGTGGTGTTTATCCTATGACCTCTCTGTAGACATATGTTGCAGACAACGAATGTTATTTGTATGGGTGAGTCATCCAGTGTCAAGTTCGACAGGCCATATGATCAACATCCATTTGGTCGACAGTTCATTTGGTCGACAAGCATGTTATGTGGGGGGATCCACCCCCCACACCCCCCAATGTGGGGGGCACAGCCCCCCACACCCCCCCTAACTATATATATCAACTCCAGGGTCACACAACATTGGGGAGGGGGGCAAATCTGCTTGTCGACCAAATGAACTGTCAACCAAATGAGTGTCGATCATATGGCCTGTCGACCATCTCAAGTAGACCCATATACATATATATATATATATATATATATATATATATATATATGTGTGTGTGTGTGTGTGTATATATATATATATATATATATATATATATATATATATATATATATATATATATATATATATAACCTGGATCTTAATGAAAGCCTAAACATTAAATGTGCCCTAAAATGGTATAGAGATTGAAAGGGTTGAAAAGTAACTGGTCTTTATTTAATCAGAAGGTAGTCATACAGTATCTGTTATTGTTGAAATGTGACCTGACAGGGTGCATTAGAGATGTTTAAATGTTTTAATTTTTCTTTTTTTTTGTTTTCCCCCTCCCCACCCGATAAGTGGGCCACTCAATACAGGCCCATCCAACCCAGTCTATCCTTGACCCATATATTCTTTACTCACAGTTCCATTTCCCCCCGCCAGCTCCACGCACGCAGCAACCATCCCTTCTCCGGTTGCCAGCCCGTAGCAACCACACCACCACACTTTGCCCACACTCCACTCCTCGGGACCCATCTTGTGCGTTGTCCCGACCCAAATATATTCAGTCTTTCACACGCTATAGTCCATGCACATAGGAACCCAGCCATGCCTGCCTTTCGAGACATGAGGTTGCCCCAAAGAATCACTTAATTTTTGTTTCATCCCACTAGGGATGTATATTTCTTGGTAATAACACTAGGCTTTACGGGTATATGTTTCTGTTAATCTACCATTGTTATCTACAGATGTATGGCCATATATACCTATATAGGTATATATATATATATATTTGCTTACATATTTATAACTATGTCTGTATATACCCACACAGATATATATAGCTGCATACATATATGTAACATGCTGTGTATATGTAGACATATAAGTGTTGACATATATATGTGTAGATGTAGCCATTTGCATGTATATATGTTCATATATATTAATATATATGTATATATTTCTAAATATCTATATATATATATATATATATATATATGTTCATATATATTAATATATATGTATATATTTCTAAATATCTATATATATATATATATATATATATATAGGTCCTATCAGAACGTCTAAAGTACAGTTCATCAAACTGCACTTTGTCGAGCTGACTTTAGCAAAAGTGCATAACATCGAATATGCACTTTTGCTAAAGGAGACTTAAAAAAGGAGAAATCATGCTGATCGCATGTTTTGTTAGCTGTACATCAACATATACTGTTGTTGTACAGCTAACAAACTTATTGTGGAGATCACGGTACAGTGGGGATGAGGGAATATTCCCTTTTCCCCATTGTAGTGTGATCTCGGAGTTAGAATATTAAATTAGTGGGGTGTGGGGGCTATTATTTTGTTTTGTGCCGGTTATGAAAACCGGCTTTTGCGAAAGTGCACTTTCGATATAGTGCACTTTTGCTTTTATGGGGTTCGATGTTGTTAGATCAGTGGTGTGTGCTTTCGATCTAACAACATAGACCAATATATATATATATATATATAACACACACTATATCAAAAAACATAACACATCACACAAAACAACACACACACCACACAACCACACCAATAACAACACACAACCACAAAACAACCTCACAAACAAAACCCAAAACCCACACCCCAAACATCCGCACACCAAAATCCCAACCCTTACCCTACCTAAACTCTAGCTACTCACACCTAACCTAACCCTAACACCCTAAACTCCTAAAACTACCACTACACTAATGCCTAACCCACCGCAACCTTCACTCCCTAACCTACTCACAATACTCCACTCCCTAACACCCTAACCTAACAATCAACCACACCTACATAACTCCACTGGCCTCCACCTCTAACCCAAAACCTAACCCGCTCACAACCACTTACCTAACCCGCCAAGCCCTAACACCCGCGCACTTAACCCACCCCTCACCCCCCCCACCCTTCCACCCACCACTGTCACTAACTCACATCTAATAGTCGCACCATCCCCGTCCCCCACACACCTTACCCACACCAGCCCCTCACTATCCTGGCGTCGGGTTTTTCATCCCAGAAGGCCGGTCTTCGGTTCTTGTCCATCATCTGGCGCCCTGCTCCATGCTGTCGGTAATCCCAGCTGTTGATCTTCTAACCTACACCCACTTACATATATAGATATATTCCATCTGTACACACACATACATCTAGATGTTGGTATACATTCTCTGTACTGTTGCATGACTGGGCTGGATGCTATGCTTCTGAAAACATCAGATTTATGTATATCTGCCATGGCTTAGTGGTACATCACTTTGTGTATAATGTGCATGATCCTGGGTTCAAGCCTTGTAGAGGTTGTTTATTTTGTTGCTGGACAGAACACAGGCCATTGGATACAAATAGCTTAAGGCACTTTAAAGCAGTTGTAAGTGGGTTTGCGAGGGTTTGCTCGGAGGTAAGCACTGCTAACTTTCAGTTACAGTTTCTTACACTCAGCTTCTGAATTGCTTAACCTGTGTATGCATTGCTTATCCCCACGCAAACAGGCTGAAACCCACTTACTGCTACTTAAATGTGCTTACCCCCACGCTAATTTCTTTAAAAGAAAAAAAAGTGGTTGATAGGAAAGTTATGAAAACAGGGGCACAAAGAAGAAAATACAGTAGGGAAAATAGCCAGGGATGTGCAGGAAGGGTGTAAGGAAGGTCCATAGCTGCCCATTTCTCCTAGCAACAGCTGTGCATATACACTGCATTTGGAGGTAGATTTGGACACTCAAACCCCTGGGTGGGGGTGAAGACAACAATAATAAGTTGTGATGCCAATTAAACTGGATTACATGTGCCCAGTGGACACGTGTGAAATGGACAGCTATGTATGGGGCGAGTTTTTTTGGGAACAGAATACCCTTTTAATTTTTTCAGTTGAGAGTGGGATGTTGGGGAGGGTTAGTAGGTATGTTTGGGGAGGTAGGTTGTGTAGGTTAACAGACAAGACAAGCAAGACACATACAGGGACAGTATATGACACATGTGCGGGGTAAACACGGACGGGGAGGAGTGTTTGGAATTCGCAAGCCCATGAGCCCCCAAATGGACACAGTGGGACTGAAGTCCCCACCCATGGGCAGTCATCACTGCTCCTTCATGGCCCTAAAGGTGGCTGTGCAGGGGGCTGGGTAGGAGTGGCAGGATCACCCTCTAATTGTGCCATGTGGCCCTCAAGCTGGTGTAGCTTGTCTCAAATCTCCTTGTCGAGCTCACTATGCACCATGGCCTGGACCTGACGGTGGGTGACAAGTACCACTCCGCCCCCGCTCCTAGGGGGGGCCAAGCCCCATCCCCTGTGGTGGTTCCACCTGAAGGTGGTGCAGGGCCAATGGAGTAGGAGGTCCTAGGCTGGGCCCCAGATGTACTGGTGCCCGGTGCCATGGCCAGCTGAGGTGGGACAGGTGGGTCCGCTGGGACCGGCCTTCCCATATGAGCTATGGTGTTGCAGTTTTAAGGAAGATGTCAGTTAGTAATAATCAACAGCATTCAGGATTAGTTATAACAGCATGCATAGGTATTCCCATTAACCCAAGACACCAGATTTACAACAGTTGCAGAGCGAACAGAACACATGCATATATGGGACAACAGTGGCCATTACAACTGCATGCAGGTTTCATTGATGGCAACAGGCCACCAATATGGGAGTATTTTAACATGGCACATGCATTCAACCAAATGTAAATATTTATAAACTGATTGGACATATGTCCCAATGAAAGTTTGGAGTGTACACGTACCCAATGAGGTGTGTAATTAGGTTATTGTAGCACATATGGTGGGGGTGAGAGAGAGAGTTCAGTTAACAACTATTATACCCCTGCAGTTTTCACAACTTTCTTAGTCACTGCAGTGATCTGTCCCTTACATGTATTATTACACTACCCAATGTCCTTACTTTGTACAATGGTATGTTTGTAGATTAGTATCTACATGG
This sequence comes from Protopterus annectens, assembly GCF_019279795.1. Lineage (NCBI taxonomy): Eukaryota > Metazoa > Chordata > Ceratodontiformes > Protopteridae > Protopterus > Protopterus annectens. The sequence continues at coordinate 60,179,820 of NC_056737.1, forward strand.
ACTGTGTCTTACGTATAGTCTACACCTTTTACCTGGTATAGCTGTCGAGAAAACCACTGTTAAAACTACCTGACAATTTCTACACATACTCCCAGATTCCATGCTTGTAGACAAGTATATAAGTGAAATGTGTTGTACCTACGGTTTACACTTCCTACCTGTTATAGCTGTGGAGAAAATCTTTGTTAACACTACCTGACAAATTCTACACATACTCCCAGATTCCATGTTGATGTTATACACATACCTAACAGTCTGTTATTGCACACACTCTGGTCAAGGCTTGACAGGATGCAGGTGTTAATGTGACATATTTTGAGAATAGCTGTCATACACTTTGGGTGTGATGCTACAATGACAGGTTTGTTTTCATATACATTCTCTGACTATGTTCACGTCTGACTATCAGTTATATGTCAGTTAAAGCTGCCTACATTTCTTGGATCATCATACTGATTTGTCAGGGGAACAGGTTACTGGGCAGCAGATTGGGGCCATTTATCTGGACATGCTGGACAGATCAGAGCAGTTGAGGTGTATGACTATGCATACAGCTTACTACCTGAACATTGTGCCACAGTCTGTACAGTTGATGGTTATGATTATGCTTGCAGCTTACTATCTGAACATTCTAGCAAATTCTGTACAGTTGGTGGGTCTAATTATACATACAGCTTTCTATCTGAACATTCTCACAGACTCTGTACAGTTGTGGGGTTTGATTACGCATACCACTCCCAGGATTCAAACCCCTGCTGTGTGTGATAAAAATATTACAGTTGACATCACAGTACACTGTGCTATCAGGGTATTGGTGTGAAGGGAGTTTTAGGGTTATGGAGCAGGAAGGGAATTTTAGGGTTAGAGTTAGGGTTCTAGTAGAGCTAAACAATCTAAGTAGTTACAAGAGATCAAGCTAGAGAGAGTTTGAGAACTTGCCTATTTGAGCAAGTGGAAACAAGCAAGTATATCATAAGCCTATGGCATATGAACACTTGTAGCAAACCTTGAAGCTTACAAGTGTAATCCATGACAAATACAGTAAACCCCAATATGCACTGAATAAGACATGGTGTGGAAGCCATAGTAGCAACATGGCTCTCTATTGAATTTCAGCATTCAAAATGCCCAGTGCCAAAAAGCCAAAATAAAGTCCAAAAACCCAGAGAAGAGTGAATCTTAAAAATTGCTTGTCTCCTTAAAACTTATTTTTGTGGGGGCAAGCCCCCTTTGCACCCCCGCTACCTGATCTAATATATACCAACTCTAAGATTGCCATACCTTGGAGAAAAGGGAATATTTTAAGAAATGGCATCTTGGACTTAAGTCTATTCATTCAGCCATTCAGTCTCCACTTTTTGGGACTTACTCTAGGAGGTCCAGACATTTCAAATTGTTACCTAACAAGATTGCACATAGTTTGACAGGCATGCAGACAGAGATCAGTACAACTACCTAGATAATCAATTAATTCATTTCAGGTACCAAACACTAACTCATTAAGTAGACATATACAAACACACACACACAAACACACACACACACACACACACACACACACACACACACACACACACACACACACACACACACACACGCAAAAAAATGATGAAGAGAGTCAGTACATGCTACAAATGAAGAGACATTATAATAAATATATATTACTATTTTATATCTATAATGGTATATAGCTTAACCAGACATTCACTATATAAGAAACAGAGAACATATATATGCTAAAAGTAAACTGACAATATAATAGTATTTTGAAATTAAACACAAATTCGTTAAGTATGCAATGAAAAGGAAATGAAAAGAACTGGAACAAGTGTGAGAGGCAGGTGAAAGGAAAAGAAAAAGATTTATAATAAAAATTTGGACCCTAAAAATTCTTTCATTACTACTTTTTCTGCTGATAGATATTTGATTAAAAACATATTGGAAAAGAACTGGGGTTTGTTGGTAGATGAAGCCAGTTTAAGAGACCACATTGGAGTAAAACCTAATGCAGTATTTAAGAGACGGAAGAATTTAAAAGTAACATTTGAAACAAAAAAGTTTATTCAAGTGGGCAATGCAGGCATGAAAAAGTGTGGTGCCTGTGAGTATTGTAAATATATTTTAGTTTGTAGTAACTTGATGTTAAACAATTTTATGGTTACTTTTAGAAAATGCTTTAATTGTGTTTACAAAGGGATGGTTTACTTTACCTGCTGTGCCCTTTGCTCAGGTTTCTATATAGGAAAGACTAAAAGCAAACTTAAGGACTGTATTTATGAACACCTTTATGGGATCAGAACTGAGAAGGAAAGGAATCCTTTGTCCATGCATATACATTTAAATTCAGGTCATTATTTTTCATTTTGTACATTGGAACATGTGTCCACCCATTATAGAGGTGGCCCATGGTCCCTTCTATTTGAAAAATTGGAGTTGAATTGGCAACTGCTCTCTGAGGCCAATAACTGGCCTGACTTGAATGAGCAGATTTCCATTTCCTGTTTACTACAGTTCAAAGCATTGGAGAGATAAAATTATTTCTACTGTCTTGTTTATGAAGAAAATTTCTTTTAAAGATTTTAAATTAGTAATTTTACATGTAGATCTTTCATGGGTAGTTCATGTTTTGTATTATTATACTGAACCATTACCAATACTGATTTTTTATTTAATGCTTTTTAAGAGTATACAATGTGTCATATCTAATTTAACACTGTTTAGTATTCTGGTTATGTTTTGGTTTTCACAGTTAAAACTACATATAAAACAATTTTACACATAAATTTTAGATTTTTAACTATTTTATGTGTTTATACTTTTAAGATATTTAAAATATTTAAAAGTGCTACTGTGACTTTAGTCTGCTTTGTGATAATGTGTCATGGTAATGCTTTTATCCCTTTAAGAACAACCGTGATTGATTGGGGGCTTGCTAGTTATTCTATTACCTCATTGGTTGGTTTGAATCTTATGGTGTATTTAATGCAGATTATTTTTTGTACCATTATCTGATGATGTGTCTTTCAGGAACGAAAGCACTTATTTTAATGTTGCATCCTAGATTTTTGATGTTGTATTACACTTTTTCAGATTTGTATAATACAGATTAAAGTATTGTTCCCGGCACCTGGGTTTGGTGATTTCCTTGTCATAACACCTTTCACTTTAGTTTGTGCTCTTTGTTTTTATCTTATTAGGTGAAAGAAAAGGTAAAGCAGTGAAAGGGAAAATTAAAAAAGTAAACAAGTAAAAAGAGAAATATCAATTAAAAACAATCATGCAGTCAGTCAAGGAAGAAACTCCATACTGAAAGCAGCTTAATATGGTATAAAATTATTTCAGTTTCTTGATTTTTTTCATCAAGTTCCAGTTATTTTCTCTGTCTGGCCTTTCAGCAAAGCTACATTCCAGTCCATATCTTCAATTTGATCCAATATTTTATTTTTATTTTATTTTATTCTTTTTTTTTTTTTTTGGATGAACATAACTGAATCTTCAGGGGAATCATATATTTTCTGACCTTCAGAATGAAAGATCCCAATTCTGTCAGGAAATAGGAGATGTGTTTGAATGCTTGCTTTCTTTAGATCTTTAATTAATGATTAAGCAAACTTTTATTTTATTTTTTTTTTTGTGTATTTATTTGACATTATTTTAATGGGAAAGTCCAAATATGAAAATATCCCATTTCAGCAGAGACCTGGGGAGAAAAGTCCACACTGAAACAATATGGTTACAGTTAAGTAATAAAGTTATTGCTAAGCCTATTAAAGAAGAACAGCATATTAACTAAGTAAACATTTTCACAACTTCAGTTTATACAGTTTGAACTTTTTCATACAGAGTGCAAATATTCAGACAGTGATAAGTTGACAAGAAGAATATTGTCAATAGTTAAAGAATTTACAAGTTATAGGTTCATAGGTTCATAGGTTCATACTAGGCTATCTGCCCGAGGGCATTTACAAGCCTAGCCCCTTTAGTATGGGGAACTATACCCATTATTTTTCTGTGCCTCTGTCGAGCAGTGACACTGAGGTAATCCCTGGGGTATATCTGTGATCTCCCATCCATTGGTCAAGATTTCTCTTGAACAAGGCCAGCGAGGTGCTCTGCCTCACATGTACCGGGATTTTGTTCCACAGCATAGGGAGTCTTTGGGTGATGAATCTATCCCTCCAGCACGCCCTATTATAGCCGGTTTAAGTCTCCGCCCTTGTGGCTCTGATGGATCTAGATTTTTGAGGTGAAGCATATTCATCAAATCTGGGTTTGACATGGCCTTGTATGTTAGGCAAAGGTCACCTCTGACTGAATAGAGCTGGAGTTCTTTCAGTCGGGCAGCATAGGACAGATTTTGAGACCCTTTATCCTTTTGGTGAGGAACTTTTGTGGCCTCTCCAGCTGCTGCAAGTGTCGGGTCAGATACATTCCGAATGGGGCATTGTACTCAATCATTGGTCTGATGAGTGATGAGTAAAGGGAGACTATGACCTCCCTTGATCTAGATGAGAATCCCTTCATGATAAGGTGGGCAATGTAGAAGGTCTTCCTAACTACTTTAGCTACATGGGTGTCGAATGACAGACTACTATCAACCTGGGTCCCCAGGTCCCTGATAACTTCTTCTGTGCTCAGTGGATTGCCACCTATTTGGTAGCTAGGGTAACCTTGTTTTTCTATGACTATGCATTTTTGGCATTTAACTTTAGGCCGTGGCTCTGGCACCAGTTATCCGTTTCTGTGAGACCCTTCTGAAGGATATCTGTGTCAGATGTGTTTTCTACTAAGTTTGCAGTCATCTGCAAACTTTGTCAGCCATAACCCTCCTGTGTTTGCTTGTACTTCGGAAAAGTAGATGCCAAACAAGAGTGGGCCCAGGACTGAGCCCTGTGGGACACCACTTGTGACAGGCTTTGAGTCTGACATGGCGCCAGCAGCTCTGACCCTGTGGGTTCTGTCACTCAGCCAGTTTGCAACCCATCTTGTGATGTATGGGTTGACATTTAAGCTGATGAGTTTTTCAATGAAATGGGGTATTGTATCAAGGCCTTAGCCAGATCGAGGTAGGCTGTATGGACTGCCTTTCATCAATGGCTTTGGTGACTGTTTCAAAAGTCAACCAAGTTTAAAAGGCATGATCTGCCTTTGACAAAGCCAAACTGGGTTGGATCCAAAGTCTGCAAATTCCCTATGTCTTTATTTATGAGGTCCATTATGATCCTCTCCATGGCTTTGCAGATAAGGCTTGTCAAGCTAATGGGCCGGTAATTTCCAGGGTCGGTGGAGGCACCGCCTTTGTGAAGTGGTACCACAGTTGCAGTGCATCCAGAGGTAAGACTTTGATTAAACAGCTGTCCTAGCTGTGGGTTTAATTCCTCATTGAGTTCATGGAGCACACAGCGGGGACACCATCAGGTCCCATGGATGCTGTGTTTTTTGCTTTGGAGAGAGCAGTTCTCACTTGGGCTGGAGATGTTTGGGGGCTGCAATCGTTTGGTATAGATATCTCTCCTTTTGGGGAGCGGAGAAGTTTGCACTGAACCTGTCAGCCAGTATGTTGGCAATGTCTGTAGGATCAGTAATCTTCACATCATTTTGAACTAGCTCTGAGCATATCTGGGAGTTTCCTCCCAGGTTTCTAACATAGCTAAAGAAGGCCTTATGATTGTCTTTTGAGTCTTTAGCTATTTTTCTCTCGAAATTTGCTTTGGATGATTTTATGAGAGCTCTTAGTTTTTACTTATAGTGATCAAGGGTGTCTTACCTTTTAAGGATTTTGCTCTATCTTGTAGTAGCTTCCTCCTTTTGTTGTAGAGTTTGTTTATGGCTGGGGTCCACCAGACTGGATGCTTGCCTTTGGTACAAAGAGTCTTTGTTTTGCTTGGGATTGCCTTATCCATGCAGTCCTGCAGGTGCTGGTAGAAGGCATTTGTAAGTGATTCAGCGGCTTGAGTACTGTTTTCCGCCGGCTCGGGGCCTTAAAGGAGACCACACTAGTCTTTAGAAGTGTGAAGTCGGCTTTTGAGAAGTTCTTTACTGTGGTCTTTTTATTTCAGGTGGGGTGGGATGAGGACCTCCAGCGAGATTAGTTTGTGGTCTGATCTCACCAGTGAGGGGTACACCTCGGTGTTGAACATTGTGCTCCCATGTTCGTGATGATGAGATCAAGTATGTTATCTCCTCTTGTGGGATGGTGACTAGTTGTTCCATGGCATTTGAGTTTATGAATTCCAGGAACTTTGGGCTAGGGTGTTTGGGCTTGAGTAGTGTTCCCAGTCTATATTAGGGTAATTGAAGTCACCTAGTATGATGGTGTTTGGTGATACATTTATCCCCTCTAGTGTTTTCAGGAAGGCCATGTGAGGTTCCTGAGTTTGTGAGGGTGGCCTGTAACATGCTACAATTTGCAGAGCAGTCTTGCCTATGGTTAATTGCACCTGGATGGTCTCCGATGCATCACCAGTCTTGAGGTGTGGGTGTCCTTGATGAATATGGATACCCCCTCCTTTCTTGGTATTGTCCAGATTTTGGGGCCATGATATGAGGTAAAACCTGATAGCCGGGTGCTCTCAGGAGCCTTGAACCAGGTTTCTGTCACAGCACAGACATCGATGTTCTCCATACTGAGAAGGGCCTGCATTTTGAGATTTAGACTTCTGGCATTGAGCAGCATTACCCTTAGTTTTTTCCTTTTGTTTTCTAGGGTGGTAAGTTTAGAATTTGAGCCTTGCCTAAAAAGGCACTATGGGGTGGCAAGAGCCTTTGCCAATATCCGGAATCCCAGGGTGACAGGTGCAAGCCCAGCGTGGCTTGTCCAGCATGTCATCCCAGGCAGACAGACACTGGATCCCCTTTGAATGACACCAGTGTTTAAGCCAATTGTTAAAGCTGATCATCTTATCTCTGTATTGTGGCATCATTCTTGGTGAAGGTAGGATACTGCTCAAGGTCAGGGTCATACCTGTCTGGGCTACATAATCAGAGAGCTCCTCAATGTCTCTTTTCATGTAGTCCCTCAGGTCGTTTACACCAGCGTGGACAATGACTGAATCATATTTGTACCTGCTGTTGAGAGACCTGAGTGCTTGCGTTATGTGGCAGATTCTAGCGCCCGACAGGCAGCTTACTGTGACCTTCTCCTTACTCAGTCTGGTGACGCCAGTGTGTCTGACTATGGAGTCACCAATGACTAGTGTGTCTGGCATTGTGTTTGGCCTTAAGGGCTGTGACTGTTTGACACTCTGACTGTGAGGTCTATGTGTTGCAGGTGTTGTGTTCTGAGGTGGTGGTTGTTTGGGTGTCTGCTTTGGTGGCCTCTGCTGTTTTGGTAGATTTTTGATCAGAGCCTCCGAGTATGTCTTTGTGTGTTTATGTGTATGATTTGAGGTTGTAATGGTAATATGCGAGACTGGGTCTATAGTGTGTGTGGTAACCTTCTCCTCCTGACTGGTCTTGCCAGTCCTATGTTGAGAGAGCTCAGCCTCCAGTTTGGCCGTGTAGTTGCATCTCTCGCATGTATTTGTGTTTTGTGGGAGGAGGAGAGGGTTGTCTGTGTACATGAGGCAATTGTAACATTGCCTCAATATTCCCAGGTTCACCAGCTGAGCAGGAGAGTTCATAGAGGCGACATTATACACTTTGAGTACACACTTTCTAACAGAGGTGACTAGATAACATAGCCTAAGCAAAATTATATTTGTCCTTAATCTAAGTATTTGATTGACTTTGTTCAGACAGAAGAAATTAATAAGAGTTATGCTGGGGACAAGTTCAGCCTGGGGCACTGCAAGAGCAGAGACAAGTCTTATTATTTCATTGTTTTTTATTGATGTTTGAAGTTAGAGGTTAGAGGTAGGTCTAATTTGCAGGGGATAAAATTCATTTTTTTAGAAACTAAGTATGAGTAGAGACGGTAGCCAGATGATTTTTGGGTTATAAATGCTGAGAAGAGCATAAGAGAAGGAGATATACCTGTTACTCAAGCTGTTGTAGAGACTGACTTACTGTCTGCTGTGATATTCAGAAAAGATAAGAGTTTATGCTCATTTATCCTCTCCACTTTTGATTTAATATCTCTGTAATCTGTACAGCTGTTTCTTTACTGTCCTTTTTGTTGTGAGATACAGCTAATATCTGTTAGTGTTGACCTCAGTTTGTAGTAAGATCCTTTGTCTAGAGGCCTATCTGCTTACTTAGTGAGAGAAAGTGAACAGAATTGTTTTCATCTGGGCAGGGCATTCCTGCAACTGTATTGTCTGAATAATATGTCTGTTTTCTGCTTTCTTTTCCTTAAATCAGATATACCTGTTACTCAAGCTGTTGGAGAGACTGACTTACTGCCTGCTGTGATATTCAGAAAAGATAAGAGTTTATTCTCATTTTTCATCTGCACTTTTGATTTAATATCTCTGTAATCTGTACAACTGTTTTTCCCACCCACTCACCCTGTTTTTGTGGTGATCTTATGTCTTGGTGGCTTTGAGATGCCCACCTCTGGTGTAGGGTTGATACTGGACATGCTCCCACAGTCACATTACATCAGCTCTTTCTACTGTTAATAGTGAGAACTTAGCAAGGGCCACCCCTTTAGCTTCTGAATATTGAATTATCTCATTATCTTCTGTCTCTTCACTTTCTACTCTGCTCTTCAAATTTTCCCTTAGAACTAGCTGGTTTCTCAGTAGTAGCACTAAAATCTGAATCCCTGTGACTAGCACTTGCTCTAAAACCTGCTGGAAAGCACTAGGAAGCCTTAAACTGATACAAGCACTCAATTCTCCTTGTTAATAAGGAGAAATTAGTTGTAGGCACTAAACAGCCTATAACTGAAAAGTACCTTGCCAACGTAGGGGAAAACAGCTCTTGTACTTTACAAAAGAAACACTGAAATAGGCATGTCCAAGGGTCAGCTTCCGGTGATTTCTCATGTCCACCTGGTGAACCTGGACATACTGGAGCAATGCAGCAATTGCCTCATGTACATAGACAACCCTCTCCTCCTACCACCCAACACTACAACCTGCAAGAGATGTACTTACATAGTCAAACTGGAAGCAAAGCTCTCTCCAGTCAAGATTGTGCTAGACAGTCAAGAGGAGAAGGTTAACATCTGCACTACACCTCAGGCAGCACATAGCCCTTCAGAACTCATGCCACCAGCATCCACACATAGCAACACTAAACCCACTTATGTGGAGGCCCGTAACATTAACCTGCCCAAGCAACAATGACCTTTGAAGCTGAAACACAAACACCAATCACAACCAAAGTGACACATAGCTCAAAATACCAGTGTGCCACCAAACAACAGCCCCTAAGGCAAGACAACATACCCAACACTTTAGTCATAGGTGACTCTATAGTCAGGCACACTGATGTCCCACTCATCAGGCTGAACAAGGAGAAAATTACTGTCAGCTGCCTGTCGGGTGCCAGGATCTGGAACATAATGCATGCACTCAAGTCCCTCCACAACAAGTACAAATGCAACTCTGTCATTGTCCATGTTGGAGTAAATGACTTGAGATGTACCTCCCTGGACTACATGAAAAGAGACATGGAAGAGCTCTTGGATCTTGTGGCCCAGGCAGGTATGACCCTAGCCCTGAGCAGCATCCTGCCTTCTCCCAAAATGATGCCACAGTATAAGGACAAAATGATTGACTTCAGCAATTGGCTAAGTTTCTGGTGTCATTCAAAGGGGATACAGTATCTGTCTGCCTGGGAAGACATGATCAACAAACCATGATGCTTTGCCAGAGATGGTCTGCACCTGTTGCCCCTGGGATTCAGATTACTGGCTAAGGCTCTCACCACCCCTATAGTGCCTTTTTTTAGGCAAGGCTCAAAGGACAAAACCACCACTGTAACAGATATAAGCATGCAAAATCTGAAGGTAATGCTACTCAATGCTAGAAGTCTAAACCTCAAAATGCACTCTCTTGAGGCACTCCTAAAAATGGAGAACATCGATATCTGTGTAGCAACTGAGACCTGGTTCAAGGCTCCAGAGAACACCCCTGCAATACCAGGCTACAACTCTTACCACACTTTTCAACCACCAAACCAGGACCGAAGCACTAAAGGTGGAGGAGTGCCCATACTCACCAAGGATATTCACACCTCCAAGCTAGTTCCCCAACACAATGCATCTGAAACTCTACAGGTGCAACTAACACTAGGTAAGACTACAATCCAAATTGTAGCTTGCTACAGATCTCCCACCATGCCCCAAGATTCTCACTACACCTTTCTAAACATACTAGAAAATATTAAGATACAACCAAACACCCTAATACTGGGTGATTTAAACTATCCTGCTATTAATTGGGAAAACTACTCTGGTACCAACACCTTTTCCCAACGGTTCTTGGAATTCCCAAATTCTAACTCCCTGGACCAATTAATCCATAGTCCCACCAGGGGCTCCAATATCCTAGACCTGGTCATTACCAACATGGGAAATCGATGCTCCACACCAGTGGTCACCCCCTCGTTGGTTAGTTCTGACCATAAGCTAATCACCCTTGATGCCCACATCCCCCCCCCCCCAGTAGGGAAACCTCCATAAAAAAAAGTCTCCAAAGCCAACTTCATGTTACTCAAGTCAGAAGTGACAAACTTCATGACACCCATGCAGATGGGAACTGAAAGTTCGACCACTGAATCCTACACTAAGGCACTGTACAAGAACATCCACTCATGTCATTCCAAACAGAACCAAGATGGTCTCCGCCAAAAAAAGGAACCCAATCTGGTGGTCTCATTCCATAAACAAACTAACCAACAGAGGGAAGAAATTGTTGAAGGAAAGAGAAAAATCCCAGGATGCAAAAAACTCCCTTACCAGCCTCAGTAAAAAGCTGAGATCCCTCATAAAATCCTCCAAAGCTAGTTACAAAAATAAAATTGCCAAAGATTCCTAGGACAACCACAAGGCATTCTATAGTTATGTCAAGCATCTAAATGGCAATGCTCAGATCTGCTCTGAGCTACAACAGAATGACATTAAATATACTGATCCCAAGGATATTGCCAGTATTCTGGCAGAGTGATTCAGTGCCAACTTTATCCTCCTCTCACCCCCTAAAGGGCCCATCTCAATACCAAAAGACTGCCAGATACTGGTAATCATGGCCACACAGGTAAAAAACACACTCTCCAAAGCTAAGAATACAGCATCCATGGGATCAGAAGACATCCTGGGCTGTGCACTACATGAACTACAAAATGAACTGGCACCTCATCTAAGTGTCATGTTTAATCATAGCCTCACCTCAGGCTTTGTGCCCAATGAGTGGCGCACAGCTACAGTTATCCATCCACCTTGGATCCCAGGAACTATCATCCCATCAGTCTGATGAGCCTGATCTGCAAAGCCATGGAACACATTATCATGGAACTTATAAATAAAGACAATAGCAACCTTCAAACACTGGACCCACCCAGTTTGGTTTCGTAAAGGACTGATCTTGTCTCCTCAACCTGATTGACTTCTTCAAATCAGTCTCCAGAGCCATGGATGAGGGTAAGCCTATCTGGGCCTCGCCAAGGCCTTCGATACCATCCCTCACTCTGGAAACATAGATAAACTTACTAAGCTGGGCATTAATCCCTATGTCACTCGATGGGTTGCCAACTGGCTTACTGACAGGACCCACACTGTAAAAGTAGCCAACTCAAAATCCAGCTCTAGACAAGTGACAAGTGGAGTACCTCAGGGTTCAGTCCTGGGACCGCTCTTGTTTGGCATCTACTTCTCTGAAGTACAGGCCAGCACTAAGGGACTCTGGCTAACAAAGTTCGCAGACGACTGCAAACTGGGAGCAATTATTGAATCCGCAAATTATGTGGATATTCTACAAAAGGACCTTACATGAACAGATGCTTGGTGGCAGAGCCATGGGCTCAAGTTCAATGCCAAGAAATGTATAGTTATCCCCTTTGGGAAAAAACATGTGCCCATGAACTAGCACATAAGTGGCAGTACACTAAACACCAAAAGTGTGATAAGGGACTTAGGGACACAGGTGGACAGTGGTCTCACCTTCGATAACCACATTGCCACAACAGTCAGGAAATCCTTCTATGTGGCATACCTCATCACTAAGGGCTTTTCATCCAGAAAAAAAGGAGGTCATTGTCCCACTGTACTCATCCTTCATTAGACCCATTATAGAGTGCAACACCCCATTTGGTATGTACCTCACAAGACATCTGCAACAACTGGAAAGGCCACAGAAATACCTCACTAAAAGAATCACAGACCTAAAGCAGATGACCTCTGCTGACCATCTAAAAAACTCCAGCTATACTCTGTCACATATCGCCTACCCAGAGGCGATCTGTGCTTAACATACAAGGCCATGTCAAACCCAGTGTTGCTGGACATGCTACACGTAAATAAATCCCAATCCCTCAGAGCCACATGTTCCAGGGATCTAAACCTGGTCATCACAATGAACAAAACATGCTGGAGGGATAGGTTCCTGACCTAGAGACTCCCCATACTCTGGAACAGACTGCCTATATGGTAAGCTGAGTGCCTCTTTGGCCCTCTTCAAAAGGAACCATGACGATTGGATGGGAGATAGGAAATTCACCCCGGGGATCACGTCAGTCACCCTGCTAGACAGGGGACCAGGGAAGTAAATATTCTGGGAAGAAATAGCCAGGGAATTGTTATTGCTAGTCTTGTATAGGCCCTAGGGCCGATAGCCTAGTACCAACCTATGAACCTATGAAGATGTTGTTCATTAGATGGAAGTGTTCTATATGAAATGTAGGAATGGAGAATGCAGGGCAGTCATTGGCTTTGTAAATAATGTTTATGTGGAGATAAAAATCTATGCAATATAAGTGGTGAGGCAATTCAAGCCAATTAAATGCCTTAAGGGTTGTACAATGGTGGATGTGGTACTGTTTGATGGTGACAAATTTTGCAGCGTTGCAATAGTATGCCTCCAGCTTATTTTTAACAGTAGCCTGAAGGCTGGTTAGAATGGGTGTACCATATAAGACAAATGAGAGAAGGTAGGTAGTGCAAGAGTGATTTTGATAGTGTTGCTAATGAATGTTTTATGCCTGTAGAGCATTCCTAATTTTTGGTGAATCATGTTTATGTTATTTTGAACATGCAGATCAAATTAAGACTATCATCTATAATCACTCTAAGAAACTTTGTTTGGGAGACTTCAATTTCAGTTTTGTTTAGTAAAAATATTTTGAAATTCATTTTGTCAAGCCTATGTAATTTGGGGAAAAATAACAGTAACTTTGTTTTTTTGAATAGTAGTTTGGCATTATGGAGCCATTTCTCAAAAAAAAAAAAAAACTGCTTTTGTAATATGGAGGTGCTGAGGCAGGGTATTATATGCACGTAGAAGTGTGGAGTCTTGAGCATATTGTATAAGAGAGTCTGGACCTGCAGAGGTAAAGAGGTCATTGATAAAGATATTAAAGATGTGGAGACCGAGAATAGAGCCTTGGGGTACACATGTGGAGACATGAAGGTAGACGGGGAGAAAGAGTATTCTGCCATTTTACAGATTGGAACCTGTCAGTTAAATAGCTATTGAACCACTGTAATGAAGAAGGAGATAGCACAAGTTGTGACATTTTGTACATGAGTTATGATGAGAAACTGCATCTAGGGCTTTAGACAGGTTAAGGAATAGAGAGGAAAGAAGTTTGCCTAGTTTTCTTTTGGGAATTGCTTTTGAAGCATTGCCATTAACTGTCACTTATTTTAATGAGATGACTTGCCCATGCAGTGTTTATTATTAAATGTTTGTCTTGATAGGAAAGAAATTTGACATTCAATAATGTTGGGGAACCAGATTTACCAGGAAGTGGATCTCAAGGACCTATGAGCCCTTTCTATATGAAAAGAGAAAGTCTCTCATAAGTTAAGAGCATGAGGTAACTAAGAAGTTCAGAAGTTAATTATGCTTTCTCTGTCTTAATTTTCCAGAAATCTGTAGATCCTTATATTATTTCTCCTGAATTTCTTCTCTAAGTCATCACATACAGATATCGGAGGAGGTCTTGATAGTAGCATCCAGTTTGCACCTGTTTACAAATTTAGCTTGATAAAGCCCCAGGTTCTCAGTCTGGAGATCAGAAAAGTAAATTCTGAAAAGGATGAAGCCTTGTACTCAGGCCTAAGCGACACCATTGTTATCCTTAAACTTCTAGATGAGGTACCTGCCACACAGACTATGTGAGTTCTGACTTTTCGGCAGTTTACTATTTGTCTTGTCACATAAGGATCTATATTTGCAGCATTTAGCTTACTTACAATGCCTACATGTGCTTTGGATTCAAAAGCTGTTGCCAACCTAAGATATCTTGTGTGATGAGCATGGCTACTGTCATTAGCCTGTGCAACTATCTTGAAGATGTTAACTATTGTTAGTAGACAGGATCCCAGTTTGATAAAGCTGTACTGTTAGGGTCTAACCTAATGACATTTCTTTTCTTATCATAAATCTTTTTAGTAATTATTAATCATACAAAGAATCATTCAATCCCCACATATGATGCACGCATCCTAATACTCAGGTGGCTGCCACTTGATTTCTTTGTAACTAAAAACCCATCATAACCTTATAATACCTGTGAGACAGCCTAATACCAGGGTTCACAATAATAAAGAACAACCATATGATGACTCCTTAGTCATGTCCCTTGCTATTGCTTTCTTTACATTTGCCTAAATTCAGTTATCAAAATCAAAATGCTCAGCAATCTTTTAATATATAGTGCATACCAAAATATGAGAAAAAAAGAAATATAGAACCAGTTATATCATATGTTGAATTACTGAAATTAACTCAAAATACAATTGAATTGTGTCTATTAATATAGCAATAACCCACGCCTGGGTGTGGGTAATGCGGGATTTACCCACGGTTGGCATGGTTTGGTCCTAAGGGCGAAGCCCAAGGGACCAAACAAAGACAACCGTGGTATAACCCATTACCCAGAAGTGAAGTGGTTATTGCTATTATACTATGACATTATTTAAGAAAAGAAATAATTACTTTTCTTAAATAATGGCATTGTATAATGCCTCTTTGCTGCCCTTCCGCAGCCGTCTGGTATCCGCGGCAGTTCTGATGTACTGCGCATGCCTACGCAGTACATCAGAGCTGTGGCCAAAAGCAACAGAGAAAGCAAGATCTCAGTTGCTTTTTACTGTTTTGCTATGTTAAATGGGTTTAACATAGCGAGACAGCTTTAAAATAAGTAACGTCCGTTGCTTATTTTAAAGCTGTCTCGCTATGTTAAACCCATTTAACATAGCGAAACAGTAAAAAGCAATGGAGATCTTGCTTTCTCTGTTGCTTTTTTTTTTAAACCTGTCTCGCTATGTTAAATGGGTTTAACATAGAGAGCCAGCTTTAAAATAAGCAACGGAGATCTCCGTTGCTTATTTTAAAGCTGTCTCGCTATGTTAAACCCATTTAACATAGCGAGGCAGGTTTAAAAAAAAAGCAACGGAGAAAGCAAGATCAGCGTTGCTTTTTACACACTGTGTCGCTATGTTAAAGGAGTTTAACATAGCGAGACAGCTTTAAAAAAAGCAACGGAGATCTCCGTTGCTTTTTTTAAACCTGTGTCACTATGTTAAACTCTTTTAACATAGCGAGACAGTGTTTTAAAAGAGACTTATAGTAATGGAAAAAGTCCAGGCGACCGGACCTTTTTCCATTAGTATAAGTCGATTTACAACGTGCACGCTGGCCAATCAGCGTGCACATTTTGGAATATTAATGTGGGGTCATGGTATAATCCCTTGTACCCAACCCCTCTTGTACGTCAACTTGTGTGGTCCAATACTACACTATGTCTCACTGGGTGTCTGTCAGAATCTCAAGTGATCAGAAACTCGGAATTGATATGGTTGAGTCCATATGACTGATTTTCCAAAATACTCAAATCTTTTGACTGGAGATCAGGATACAACCCTTTTCCTCACTGTAGTGCAATCTTGGAGTTGGTATATATAATATGCAGTGGGTGTGGGGGTGTGGGGTGTCTTGCCCACATGCAAAAATATAAAAAAGGTAGTTTTTTTGTTGTTTTTTAAAGTTTCAGTTTTCAGAAACTTGATCATCTCGTCTCAGCAATATGAATTTCAAGTATCTGAAAATTTAAGCTTCTGACATAGGCCCGTCTTACTATGTCTTCATCTCCCATTTCCCATGTTCTACTCCATGTCATGTTACTGAGTAATATAATTGTGTGTCATATTGTCCCAGACTTGCCACTTCATCAACAACTTCCTTACCCTTCCTCTCCCTACCTAGTCTCCTAATTCCAGTGGTGCCTGGTTTTACATGTCCTAGTTATTTTTTTCTCCAGTAAAACTAATAACCAAATCAAATTTTCTGTCTCTTTATTTTCTACCAAAACTTCATCAGCATCCATAAACTATAATTCTCTAGTAAGATGACAGTTCTGACCTACTACCACTTGGATTATCACTTCTAAATTTTCTTAATTTGTCTAACTTGCCACAACTCCAAAATATACAGTCTCACATACCTCTGACTTGTTCTTGACATCTCCAACAATCTGGTCTGCTCCCTGGAAAAATCTTAGTTAATCTTGATATTACCTCCAGAATATTCTGTACTTTATGGCTAGAATATCCCCTTTAGGTAACCAAATCACCTCCTTCTTGATCCTTTTTGGCAATTATACTTATAAAATTGTTTCCATCCTTCTTTCATTGTCTATACCCATCCCTTTTACAAAATGCCAAAACCTTAACCTCCTTTATAATAAGACCTCTGCCCTTATTAAAATACACTCTGGTCCCTACCACCCATTCAATAAATGAAGGTCAGTCTTTCCATGGAATCTTACACCAATTTGTTTTGTTCAGCTTGGTTATCAAACTTTGCTATTGCAATTGCCTCTTTTCAGCTATATTAAATCTCATCCTAGCCCTGTGTTCCAATTCCTGACCCCTTCCTTGTCTAATAACAGATCCCAATAATGTGGTTCATTATTTATTTGTGCTCAATGCCATCTGCAAGTTATTTCTCAATGCCGCTCCTATTTGTGCCTGTTGGGTGAACATTCTGTCTCCAGTCTCTAAGCTCTTGATGTGTCATTATAGTCCACATTTCCTTGCAAAGCCTATCTAAAATTCAGGCTTTTAAACTTCCTCTGTCTTTCCCCAATATCATGTCAGCTAGAACTTCATAATTAGGCACACCCTCCATGAACAGCACCATCAGCTTCCACCTTGTCTGATATTTATTGTCTAATAGATGCACAACCATAGACATAGCCAGTGCACTAACATGAAGTCTCAGACTGGGAACTCACAATCCTCCCATATTTGTAGATAACATCTTGTGCCATCCCACTACCATCTCTTCCCTTTGACAACTGTATTATTTTATCCACCCAACAATTTTCTTTATCTCTGTATCTTTCAATAATCACCAAAATCTTGTGAACAGTATGTTTGAGAGAACATACCAGTGCAATACCCAAACCTTCATGTCTAAATCTGGATTACATATCCTGGATTTACTTAGGTTAAGTCAAATCTTATGTAATATTTTTGATGTGCCTCCCTCCTAGAGTGCTCCATACACCCTACTAGCCACACTTCCAAGTGTCTAATAGCTTCACCTACCATCATGTCTAGGTGCTGAACTACCACCTCCTGCTTTTGTATAAGGTTCACCCATGCCACGTGTGTCTTTGCAATATTAAGCTTATACCCTGACATTTGGCCAAACCTAACAGTTAAGTCCCATCATTTTGAGAGACTCTCCTTCAGGTTTGACATCATAATCATTACATCATCTGAAAACCTTGTGACCGTTAAATTTAGGGTACACCATTGATACCCCCTAACTTGAGGTGTTCTTATCAGCTGTCCAGGGGACTCAATATACAATGCAAAAAAAGCAGAAGTGAAGTAATAGGGGAAAATTCTGATGGGGTTTCTCCTCTGAATAAATAACTTTTATGATAGTTAGGCTCAAATTTTCACGGTGCCTATGTACCCTGATAAATCTCTTGCAATAGATTTATTATTGTACCACAAATAACAGTCAGGATACTCCAGGCAAATACTCTGCTTAGAACAAAAATTAAGTCCAAACACATAAATTAAGCAGAGTAACTCGGCTTAATTTATATGTTTATGTGTTTGGATTTAATAGATTTATTATTGCCTTAGGAAAGTTAATCCCAAAACCTCAAATAAATAACACCACTCAACCCTATCAAATGCCTTCTCTGCATGTGCCTGGCTTGGTAGACATGTTTTTTAACACAGCCAGCCAAATGAGTGGGGTCAAAGTCACAGGTAAAACTCAATGCCACTTAATGCATTTTAGTGACTTTTGGGAAAACTGCCACCCAAGCTAATTACTTCTTTGATACGATACCCCTAAGAGCTGACCTGATAGTCAGGAATCTGGGAACATATTAAGACAGAAATCTGGCCGTTGACCAATATGTGGCCAAGGTAGTAAAAAAATCATTCTGTGCTGCCCATCTTATATGTAAGGGCATGGTATCCAGATCCAAGGAAGTCATAGTGCCACATTATCCGGCCCCCATCAGACTCTCATTGAGTATAATGCACCTTTTGGCATGTACCTGACCAGACATATGAAACAGTTGAAATGCCCACAAACATTCTATTCCGTAAGAATACAGGGTATAAACACATTGTCCTATACAGATTGCCACAAAGCCCTGTCTCTATAGTCTGTCTCCCACAATTTACTGACAGGTGAGTTGTGCCTGGCATACAATGCATCCTCAGATCCAGCTCTGATGGACCTTTTGCATATCTGTAAAATGAACAACATCAGAACCACTATATCCAGGGATTTCAAGTTTGCTTGTGATATAAATATGACATTTTAATCAGACAGATATGTGTGTCAGGGGATCCCTTTGCTCTGGAACAAGCTACCCATCCATGTGAAGTAAAGTCTATCCATAACCCTATTAAAGCATAACCTTGACCAATGGATGGGAAATTGGAAATTTATTGAATCACATATCAAATTGATGGATGGGATTTTTTGATTTTTGATGTCACAGTCGTAATAGGACCACACCATATTACGAAAAACCACAGGAAATATCCACAGTTCAATTTATTACTTCACCTCTCAGTATGCACCCACACCCACCCATCATAATATCCCCAAATCTCAATATTTGAGAATAAAACGATATCAATTCTCCAACTGTTGATTATGAGAAATGCCAAGACTTGAGGAATGAATTTTTTTTGAGGGGATATTCTAACTTTGACATTGAATCCGCTGGGGTCTGGACTGATAAACAGGATAGACATTGATTATTATCACTATGTTTATATATCATTGCATCGGCATATTCAACATTTGACTTTGGTCTTGTCACATTCAGTATGATGGTCATACCTTAAATGTACTTACTTAATACTCTGCCTATCTCATCTGTTTATCTATGCATTAGTAAAAAAAATAATATACTCATGATGTCATCAGGGTTAGTCTATGCACAAGTAGATAATATTATATCTATGATGTAGCACATGTTGTTTCTGATTGTGTAATGGAGAAATGATCTATATTTATATATAGCAGTGTTTACTCTTCTGAATTTTACAGCCTGATAACACTTTTCATATTTTATGTATAGGTATGGAACATACCTTTTATTATATTGGCTAGGGTCCGTATAAATGGATCAATGGTTGACTGGTGAAATGTTTTATTATTGGCTTTCTCTCTCATCATCAATAAATTTGGAGACTACTTGCTGGCTGCTGTTGTTGTTTTTCTTTGATTGGTTGGCCGTGCATGTCGTATGTGCGGGGTGTGCTGTTTTGAAATTGGAAATTCACCCTGGGTCTGGCCCCCATATCTCTGATAGATAAAGGCAGTCAGTAATGCCCAAAGTGACATACCCCTCCCTATAGACACATAAATTCTAGAAACTTCCTAACTAGCATACCCCCTCCTAATAAATGTCTGTGACACTTAACAACACAGTTTGGTTGGATTGTGCCTTGGTGGTCATTAGCCTAATATATACTAATGAACTTATGAACCTAGCTAAACAGACTGTGGCCAGTGGATTCCCCTCTTACCTTTGCAATCGCTTGGCCATTGTCGTGAATTTGCCCTTTTTCCCACTGTAGTGCGATTTTGGACTTGGTATATTTAGTTAGGGGGGTGTAGTTGGCATGGGGAGTAAAGCCCCCATTTTGAAATGTTTGAAGTGATGTGGCATTTGTGGTTGGCCAAGGGATTTTTTTCCCTAGGAATAAAATAGTTGAAGTGGCTGTTCACATAAATGACAGTTCGCTGTTTAGGGGTCGATGAAAAGGCGTCGATGTTTAGCCTTTTCAGTAAGGTAATATAGACCCCCTCCTTAAAACATAGATTCATTGATCATGCTGTTGTTGCCTTAACTGAATCACCAATACCCATAACAACCTGAGATTGTTCCCCTAGTTCTCTTCACTCCTCTTCATTTATATTCTTCCCATTCATCTGCGACTTCCTAATATGTTTAGACATTTCTTCCCTCATCCTCCTTTTCTTGCTCATTATTCCTCTTTCACTAGCCATAATCTCCTCCCTTATTACTGCTTAGATCTCTCCCATGGTTCAAGGGTCATCACTTCAAAAGCTTCTAATTTACTTCTTATTACATCCACTAACCAATCCTCATAATCACTTCTCTGTAATTTATAAGTGGGAAAACTCAAATGTCTTTGAGTGACCACCTTCTCATCACTCTCAATATTAACTTTAAAAGAACATGTTCTGATATCCTAATAGGTTCCTTTTCTATTCTCTTAACCTGTCATACACACGCTTTCATAATAAACCTTTGCCAGTGCATGATCATGAGTCATGCTTCTTCTTATAGAAAGTGAATCCCCTATTCCCATCTACCTTCTTACTAAATTGCTAGATGTCTTGCAAAGCTAAATTAATTAACATTTCCTTAGTATATTTTTCTAACCTAGACAATTTCCTCTGCTGAAACACTGAACAAATATCCTAGAGATTTTTGAAAAGTAGAAAAAAGAAATATGGACATAAGAAAGAGATTTGATTTGGTGCAATATTTATGCAAAGTCAGAAGCTAAATTAATTATTACAAAAAAGGCAGCCCCAAAGGTTTTCAAGGAGAAATACAGGCAAAGGCATCCAGATATGGAAAATTTCACAATAAAAAAACAATATCACAATGAGGTAATTTAGAAAAGAAGATTAGTAAAGTAGACATTAAAACAAATAGAAGCTGAAGTTATGGAATGGCTGCTAAGTGAAGGATTTGGTTTAGAAGGTCTAACACAGGTTACATCACCGCATGATGGAACTAGTCCCCAAAGTAAGGAAAAACAAGAAGATCAGGAGACATCTGAAGAAGAAATATGGACATTGGAAAGATAAAGAGATTTAATATGGTGCAATATCTGTGCAAAGGAGAAAGCAAACCTAATCAATGCAAAAAGAACAGCATAAAAGATATTTGAAGAGAAATGCAGTCAAAGGAATCTGGACATGAAAAACTTTATAATGCAAAAAATAAGAAGACAAAGAGGAAAAGTAGAATAGAAGATTAGTAATGGAGAAGTTAAAGAAATAAAAACTGAGGTTATGCAGTACCTGCAAAGTGACGAAGAAAATCAAACTCAGAAAGCACCACAGCAGGACAGAACAATGGACATGCAAATTAAGGAGAAACCAGTGGATCAGGAAGCAACTGGTGAGTTGCCATATGAAGATATTTTAGAGCCTTCCAAAGGAAACCAGTATAAACATTCATTTGAAGATGAACAGCAAGGGAAGGAACAGAAAACTGTGGCAACTCTGACTGAGTCAATATTGAGGAGTGATAGGCCAGTGAGTTTCCATATAACAGAGTAACAAATGACACAGAATGAAATTAAAGAGTATGTGCCACAGGAAAGTACTATATAACTTTCTATAGAATGCCCACAGGAAATGGAGAACAAAAAATGTGCCCGCAGTTTAGAAGAAAATGACCTAAAAGAAGAGTTGCTTGATTTAATAGAGATAGATATACATATTAAGATCAATGAAAGAAATAGACTGCAGTAGTTCAACAAAACCCAAAAAGTCAGAAGTTTGATAAAATAAATAAACACAGTAATTAGGACTGTGCATAGAGATCCATGAGATATAACAGAAGCAAAATTAATAACTGATAAAGTTCTATCACAAGAACACAGGGTAGTGAGGGAGAGAAAGGGGAGAAATCGAATACCATCATGGAAGTATCAAACAGAGAAAACTATAAAGCAATTAAGACAACTGTTAGAAGAGTATAGATGAGGGAATTATCAACAAAAATACTCAGAAAGATAGACATGATAAAAGTAATATGCAGTATTATAACGGACCAGGATTTATCATGCACTATCTCAAATAATAAACTAAAAATATCAGCGCAGGCATAACAACTTAGAAGATACACAGATAAATATAAAGGAAAAGTACAAAATAAGCAATTTATTGATGAACCAAAAAAGTTTTATAGAGGATTGGGAAACAAAGTAAAAGGAAATGAAAGACCACCAAAAAAGAAGAAATAGATATATTTTGGAGAAGTATTTATGAAGATCCTGTGGAGCATAATAAGAAAGAAAGAATAAAAAGTTCAAAGGTACAGGATATGAAATGGGATGAAATAACTGCCAGAGAAACTGAAACAAATTTAAGAAAAGCCTGTAATTGGAAAACCCCAGGTCAAGATGCAGTACCTAAATTATGGTTAAAAGTATTAACACGTTGCTTTGCCTTAACATTTAGCCATGAGTAAAAACTATTTATATGAGCACCCTGAACAGACACAGACTTAGGTAACAACAGGAAAAACAATGCTTAAGAGTGAACCTGCAAGCTACCCTAAAAGTTACAGACCAATAATTTGCCTTCCGACAGTGTATAAACTATACACTGGAAATGATGTAGACAGAGTTTATAGTCATTTAGAAGAAAACTCAATTATGGCAATAAAACAAAAGGGCAGTAAAGGAAAGTCATATGGAACAAATGATCATCTGTTGTTTAATAAAGTCATACTGGAGAACTGTTAAAAGAAGAAGAATCTAAGTATGGCATGGACTGACTACAAAAAAGCATTTGACAATATACCACATACATGGATAAAAAGAGTGCTTAAAATGTATACGATACACCCTACAATGATAAACTACATCACAGTGACCATGAAACAGTGGCAAACTACTTTGTAATTAAGACACAATAAAGGGCAAATTAATATTCCAGGGATAAAAATCCAAAGGGGGATATTTCAGGGTGACTCTCTGTCACTGTTGCGCTTTTGCCTTGCCCTTAACCCATTAAGCTGTCTGCCTTAACAGATTAGGTCATGGCTGTAATTTGGCTTCCTAAAAGCAACAAAGTGTAAAAACTTCTCATCTTCTCTTCGTCAATGATTTAAAACTGTATAGCTCATCAGATGAGGAACTGAAAGCACAACTGCAAGAAGTCAAAACCTTTTCAGATGAACTTAGAATGTAATCTGGCCTTCATAAACCTTTAAAACAGAAAATCTGCAGCACTAAGAAAACATTAGTTTAGGACAAATGTGATATAAAAGAACTTGAGCAAGAGGGAGTATATAAATATTTGGGAACATACCTCTCATCCTGGAAACATCAAAAATCTAGACAAGGCCCATGAAAAATAGGTACAAATCTGTACACTAATTAACATAAAACCTGCGTACATAATTATGCAACCCCACCCATTCCAATGGAATTGTGGGATACCAACTTTCAAATGCAAACTGAGGAACAGACAACCAAAATATGGCACCAGAGTCCCCCTGCAGCCATTCCAATGTCCCATTACCTGGCTATTTCACCCCATGTACCACAAACACTATTGTGTGCATATTGCTTTACTTTTACAATGATTATTTGGATTTTATTTTTTCATTTTATAGCACAATGCACAAACACTAATAGACATCTGCTAAACAAAGCAATACTGTCTCACAATGAAAATAGACTTGGCATTAAAACTTTTATGCCCTTGAAACTAACATTCATTGAAACAGCATTGAAACTCACACCACATTCAAAATGCATCTGGCCAGTGGTGGATAAAAAATACCTTTGGGCTGTTTTCAAATTATAGGCCCCTTGCACACAAAACAAGAAACATACCTGTGTTCTTTAATACTCCTTCCAGACTTTATTATATTCCTTGCATAATACAGCACACTTGTCAGATTTAGAGAGCGTTTAAATGTATTCTTTGAAGAATGCATGAACCAATAATGACAAAACTGCCCAATTCAGAACATTTCCATTATAAAAGTTTACTTACACACACACACACACACACACACACACACACACACACACACACACACACACACACACACACACACAAAAATCACATTTTAAATTTATTGTTTGAACATTTTTCCAGTAGGCAATGAAAAAAATGCATGAACCAATAATGACAACTGCCCAATTCAGAACATTTCCATCATAAAAGTCTGCTTCCACACACACACACTATATATATATATATATATATATATATATATATATACAGTGTAAGTCATAGGTATCTTGCATAGCTTCTCTCACTTATTTTCAATTTCATTTTTTTTGAGGGGGGACAAAAGGCCAAAAACCTTGCTTGTATAATTTTGGAATGTTGCTAGAATAACATTATGTGTTACCACCATGCATTTCACTGCTAAGACTTGAACCCAAGACCTTGTGTACTACTGTCAGAGCAATGTACCACTATGCTAAATCAGCAGTTTCCTGAAAGATAGGAAGACTGAAACTTAAATGGCTACCATTTAGTGAATTCAGTTCTCACTTCTCACCATAGCTCTCAACAATACAGAATTCAGTTCTCACTTCTCACCATAGCTCTCAACATCTAAGCACAAAACACCTGGACAAAGCCAATAATGGGGGAAAATATATTTTGTGGCTGTATTCCCCAGGGAAAGTTTCCCAGCAGTCATTTCCTAAATAAATAAAATAAAAATATTTCCACCAGCAAAAAATACCTCACACACACAGAGTAAAATACTTGCACTCCAGTCCATTCAAATAAGCAGCAGTTGTTTCCTTCCTGCTCAAGTTGTAAAGCAGCAGTCATTTCCTTAATAAATGTAACAAATGTTTCCACCAGCATAAAATACCTCACACACACAGAGTAAAATACTCATGCTCCAGTCTGTTCAAACAAGCAGCAGTTGTTTCCTTCCTGCTCAAGCTGAAAAGCAGCAGTCATTTACTTAATAAATGTAAAAAATGTTTCCACCAGCATAAAATACCTCACACACAGAGTAAAATACTCATGCCCCAGTCTGTTCAAACAAGCAGCAGTTTTCTTCCTACTCAAGCTGAAAAGCAGCAGTCATTTCCTTAATAAAGTAAAAAGTGTTTCCACCAGCATAAATACCTCACACACACAGAATAAAATACTCGTGCTCCAGTCTGTTCAAACAAGCAGCAGTCATTTCCTTCCTACTCAACCTGCACTCAGAGGATAATAAATAAAATAAATAATGTTTCCACCAGCATAAAATACCTCAAAAGCAGCCAAAAGCAGCAGTGGTTTTGGTCGTTTCCTTCTCACTCAAGCTGGACCCAGACCCAGAAGATAATAAATAAATTCTTCCCGCTCAAGCTGGACCCAGAAGATAATAAATGTTTCCACCATTGCTCGCAGATCCAAGTGTTTCCACAATTGAAGCAAACAGTCCTTCCCAGCACTTGCATATCCATTCAAACAGTGAAAGCAGCAGTCCTTCGCACTCACAGATAAATTCAAACAGTGAAAGCAGCCAGCTGGAAATGCAAGCACGTGAGCCCTTGAGCTCAATTCCGACAGGCTGACAGAGCTGACATCATCGTGCACGTAATCATGTCAGCTCAAAAAGCGGGGAAAAATTAAAAAAAAAAAAAAGCTGGGAAAAATTCAGAAATGAAGGATTGCCACTCAAGAATCATGGTGCTCCATTATTTGGACCCCAAAACTTGGTAAAAAACAAGTAACTCAGTACAGTTGGGAGGTATGTTTGGGAATTGATGAAGGATCAACAATAAAACATGAATAAATGTGAATAAAACTTAGTAAGGAATATTTTAGAAGATTTAAATTAATCCTGAAAACAGCGTTGACATCTAGGAACAAAATTTAAGCTATAAACCAATTTGCTCTTCCTGTCCTAACTTACAGTTTTGGAGTCATTGACTGGCTCCAAAATGTGTTGGATAGATTAGACAGGTAAACAAGAAGGATCCTTCATGCTCATCAAATGATGTATAAAAAGCAGTGCATACCAAGATTATATATATTCCCCATTCCGAAGGAGGTATGGGCCTCCTTGAAATTGATTCCATGGTAGATCTGCAATTGTGGGACTGCATACATATCTGCTGACCTCACAAGACCCAAACATAGTGAAAGTTTTGAAACACGAGGAGAATAAATCTAAGATGACTTCCCTTCTTAGTCTAGCAGAAGCATATCAGCATCTAGCAGGAATGGAAATCAAACCAAAAGTAGATAACAATCTATCAGCAACTGAATGTGCTAAAAAACAAAAGAAAGAATATAAGGTGAAGGATCAGATGAGAAGGCAAGAAATGTGGAAAATGCATAAATATAGTTTCAAGTATAGAAAACTCCTGGAAGAACCTCATGTTGATCAGGATCAAATGCAGGAATGGTTAAGGAGAGACAAATTCAAACCAAAAGATTGAAAGTTAATATTGGTGGCCCAAGACAGGGGGTTACATACAGATGGGTTTACAATGTCCATTGAATATGTGGGAGAAACAAACTTGCTGGTTGTGATATACTAATGGCAGAAGGACTGTATACTGAAAGACATAATAGTATGGCAAGACTGTTGCACTGGGGATTGTGCAAACATTGTAATACTGAAGTAGCTGAAAAACACTGTTAACATGAACCATAAAGCATTATAGAAAATGATGAAGTCTACATCACATGGGATCACCTATTACCAACAGTTCAAAAGATAGATGTGAGAAAACCACATTTAGTGGTCCATGAAAAGAAGACAAAAGTAGCATTGATCATTGACATCACTACACCTGGTGACTACAGTGTCTTGCATACAGGGAGACACAAAGTTATAAAATATCAGGATTTTCAGGCAGAAACAAGAGCTATGTGGAAGAAAGATACCCAGACAGTTCCAATAGTAGTAGGAGCAACAGGTCTAATAAAAAGGAATCTGCAATCATATTTAGATATGTTACCAATACATGTAACTCCATAAAAATTGCAGAAGTCATTACTGGGCACATTGTGGGTGCTGTGAAGAGCACTTCTGGCTGACATCAAAAACTGAAACAATACTAATTTAATGAACTTTAATCATACTTTGACTTAGGAATGGGGTCCATTCCCATCATGGTATTATAAACCCAAAATATTTGGAGAAATTAAAGTGAAAAAAACATATGTTTTTATGTCTGACTCATGACTCTGTCATGCTGATTGATCAATAACTCATCTAACATATCCAATTATGTTTCAACTGACTGAGCTGTAAGCCACAACTGTTTCATCTAATGTAATATGTCTTGCATGGCATCTGCATGATTGCTGATAACTACTTCTGTTTCTTTATATCTGTCTTGGGTTTCTGCCAAAAACATTTCTAGAGTTGAGTCTATCTTTCTTTACTCCCACAAGACATCCTTCACTGTAACCTGTACATCATTAGCTGAAGGGCTATACTCAACATACTGCATACCTTCCATGAGTTCCAATGCAACAGCCTGCATCTCTACCCTCTGCATCATCTTTGTAGACTTTTTCTGCTTATTTTTTTCAACCAGACATACTTTACTCAACCTCATAACTTCATTTTACTATTTTCTTTGATATCAATGCAAATACATATTTGATTTATTTAACTAAATGTGGCAATTAATTTACACTGTCTAGACTCATTCAAGGAAGGCTGCTAATTCTTATAACACCATACTAGAAGTCTACCTTAATGAGAGTTTTGAGCTGATTATATGCTCCATCAAGCTCATAAGGCTGATTAGTTTTGGTGGTGAAGTTTGCTCTAAATGTGCTTGCTAGTTTATTGCAGTGTCCATTGGGTCATATAGTATGGTCTCATAAACAATGTGCTCTGAGAATTGCTGGGTTTTGTTCCTTGGTTTCCAAAAATAGGTAAAGATGGACTTGCAGTTATTCTTAGCTGCAGAAGCTAGCCTAAGTTTATGGCTAGCTTTACATGTCCCAAAATAATTTTTTCAGTTACCTGGTAACAATCCTTGTTATGAGGAGTTTTTAGTCTGCTGGATAGGTTAAGGAACTTTTCTTTATCTTGTCAAAATGTTTATGTTGATGGACCACTGATGGGGATGTTCACACAATTTATTAACTTAAGCACTTTCTCCTGTGTAACATAAAAGATTTCATCAGTAATACAATAACATCCCATTTAATGCAATAAATACTTTACCACACATGCACATGTAATAAAATCCCACCAATCAAATCCTTTGTGAACCCATCAGGAATTATTTCATTAAAACCTTAAAATCAAATCCAATAATAAAATAACTAAGTGGATAAGAATACATCAAAATACAATAATCAGTAAGCTAAAATGTCTTTAAAAATGAAACCAGAATCATAACCTTGCTGCTCATAATTTCAAAATGCTAAGAATGGAAACATTCTCATTGAGACCAGGGGAAGTACTGGTATCCAATTTCATCTGCCAATAAAGCTCATGATATTCAATCATTGTTTCCCATGGTCCACCCATGTGGGGTTAAAAGGAAAATGTTCTAAAACAAAGAATTTAAACAAACATGATGCACATTCTTTAGTATAGTTGTATAAAGCATTGGTTTCCACACAATATAATATACTGTGTGTTCAAAAATTATTTTCCTTAAAGCTTATGTCATTCCAAGATAAAAGGCAGAACATTGTTGACAATGTACCAAATACACAACTCCTCTACTATTACAATTGTAGCAGCCCTTGGAATTTAATGACACATCCCTAGCTTTCAAATAAATAACATTTTAGTCCTAAATAAAGTGACATTGGTTACACATCTCACGTTTGTAGGTGCCTTGAATCCTACTATACAATTATAGCAATCCATGCTGGGACATTTTTTCAATATTTTCTTAATATTTTTATCCCTCTTATAAATTTAGGTTGTCTTGGAACAACTTTACCAATACCAAGGATATTAGAATATAAATAAATGTATGTTGAATCCTAGGCTGTAATAACAGCCCCCTCCCCTAAAACTGGTTTGTGTTTTACAACCCACATTTGATCAATCTCATTTCTTACACTGGTCACCAACTGAATGGGATAACCCTTTTCCAAAAAACATCTTGGCAATAAAATCATTTTCAGCAATATTTTTTTTCATAACCAGACATCGTTTTTGCTGCCCTAACCATTTTCCCCTTAATAATGCTTTTATTTTGATGGTAGGAATGGTTACTCATAAAATGTAAATATGATTTGGAGAAAGTCTCCTTATAATGTATACTATACTTAAAACATTGATAAATGTTGTTTTTGGAGAGGGTAATATCCAAATAGTTAACATTATCATACAATTTAGAATATGCAGATTTTAAAAATAATGTACTACCTTGTATGTAATTAATAAATTCCAATAAATTCTGATATAAATTTTTCCACAGAAGATATATGCTATCTAAAAATCAGGTATACAAACTCCAGGAGTTGTAGAAATGAGAATTAAAAGTATAATTGTTCTTCCAGGTCCATCGGACTAAATTCAAGTAAATGAGGGCACAAACAGCTTCCCACAGAGACCCCTTGAATTTGTCTATAAAATTCCCCATTTAACAATTAAAAAATGTTATTTAATGTAACACCCATAAACTAAAGTAGTAGACTGGTTTCCTTATTACTTATGAAGTCACATTGTAACTAAATCTCATGAAACCAATCCACGCCAGTAACATGGGGAATGGTGGAAAATAAATTACCTGCTGTCTATAGTAACAAAAATCTAATTTTCCTGATAAAATGCATCATTAATTTTCCTAAGAAAATGCCAGAAATCCTTGAAGAGATAACTATGCTGGCTAAGAAACGGATTCAGTTTGGCATCAATATAAGAAGTCAAAGGGTAAGTCTTAAAATACCCTCACCACCACACTGGACCTCAAAGGCAAGTTGTCAATTGATTTATGCAACTTAGGGATGCCAAATATAGCCAGAATAATAGAATCTTATCTTGTCACAAAGTTTATGTTGATGAACCACTGAGGGCACTTTTGAATTTCCCTCTGTATTTTTCTGTGGTTGGTACTGCTAATTCTATGCATTTGTCTAACTGGATATAGAACTTCTTTATAAAACTAAAGCTCCTGATAGTGTCCAAGCTGGTGCTATCATAGCAGACTTTTTAGATGTCATTATATAACTGCATGAGGTTTGCAAATTTGAAGTCCTTAAGTTTAGAGATGTTGTATTCAGGGACTTTAGATATTTTGAAGGCAATGTCATGAGTTTATGGCCCAATCTAATTGGGGAAGGAGAAACTAGGGCGAAGTATATATCAAGGCTACATTCACAAGGACAAAATCTAGAATAATATGCCTTTGATGAGTTTATTAACTATCTGATCCAGGGAATTTTTGTTAAGCCCATGAAATCTGGACATACCCTATGTTGGAGATATAGGTGATCCAGATAATTGTGGTGTAGTTAAAGTCTCCTAAAATAATGACAGTTTTGTTTTTAGGGAGTTCTAATACATTCCGGAATTTTGTATGATTTTCTGAGGACATGGACGGTGTCCTGTAACAGGCTATAAGTTGGTGGTTTGCCTTATTTATTGTGATCCTGAGTTCTTTGAGCTCTATTTGTGGGTTTACGAGAATGTTTCTGCTGTTGATATGATCCCTAACAAATACAGCTGCATCAGGCCTGAGAGGTATGGCAGGTGCAAAACCCAGGAATTGTGTTTTTTTTTTTTTTACTTTTAAAGCAAATCTTACTATGTTCCAGATGCAGGAGAGACTCATAATCAGATCATTTGTTGTTGAGACTGTTGGTGTTGAGAAGAGCCACTTTTGTGTGATCCATACTGAGGTTTGATGAATTTGATACACTGGAAGGCCCATTATTTGCACACAAGTTTGGCTATCAGTTATCTCATCCCTCCTTGAAGGACACAAAATACTCAGCCAATTGCTGAAGTCAATTATTTGTTTTTCTTTATACATGGGCATCATTCTTGATGAAGGAAGAATTCCACTTAGCACCAAAGTCTTACTTTCATTTGTGACATGCATATAAAGTTGTAACATATCTCTGTGCATATCTGTCACTCATCTGGTCAGAATAAAACAAACATTTGTGGGTTCTGTTCAAGCAGCTTTATTACACACAAACATCAGAAATGAGGCTTTGTAACTTAAACTTAAACAAACTTATAAACAGACTGACTACCATACCCATACATGTTAACACTCTGGCTGTTTTCTCAAAATGGCACTGCTGCCTGCACATGCTCTGCATTTACTGCACATGCTCTATCTGAAAATGCTTCTTAAAGGTACACACACACCCCCTGATCTGCATCATCCCTCTTTGGGAAATAGTCCTTATACGAAATGACAGTATTTAATGACATTCAATTTACAGAAATGATCTTGTGACATGCATTTATACAGAACTAACTTTTTGACATGCAATCATACATAATCAGACACATATAAAGCGATTATGTCCAAGTTGCTGTGTATTTTACACTAGGTCTTGAAATATGACCTGATCGTGTAAAATAAAATAATTAGATCTAGCAAAGGGGACTGTCTTCAAGGAATGTTCAACTTTGGGGACAACTGGGACATCATCAGGAATGGGAATGGATACTGCCACATGTTCTTCAGTGTGAACATTGCCAGAGTTGCTCTGATATCTAGAGTCTGTATCACAGATAAGATGCTCCAATATTGTTTCTGATACATGAAGATGTCTGCGGTTTCTCCTGTACTCTATACCCTCAGATTCCACTAAGTAGGATCTCTGCTCAGTACATATACCTCTCACTTGACTAATTCAATCAAAGCCTTTTGTCATTTGCATCCTCACTGTCTCTCTTTTAACGGATGAAGAAATCTGCTCATTTTATCTTTCACTAAGCTAGTCTTGGAACTTGCTAGAAAGCTCCGGGTTCTCCTTGCCACATCCACAGGGGTTGCTGCTGCCATGTGCTTAGGCCTGTTTCTGCTTGCCACGTGTTGCATGCTCTCTACATTTGCTCTTGAGGCTGCTGAAACCATGCTCATCACTTGCAAGCATACTTGTGTGCCTTTCTGTGAGCTCATGGATTTGACAAATCTCTATGGCTTTGCTTAATATTAAATCACTGTCACAAAGCAAAATCTTTGTCACTGCAATACTATTAACACCCCACGCAAGCCTGTCCTTTATTAACTCATCTTTCAAGTCACCAAATCTGCATGTTTTAGCTTTGCTTCTCAAGTCAGTGATATAAGCTGCAGAAGTTTCACCTGGCTTTTGGTCTCTTGTATAAACAAAGTGCCTCTCTAATGTAAAATTTGTCTGGGGGGTTGCACATTTCTCTAAATTTACATTTTAAGCATTCAGGATATTCCCTTGATTCAGCCAGTACCACAATATGATGGTTTGCCCCTTCCCCAGTATTTATTTCTGGTGCATACACAAATGAACACTCTCTTTCAATGGCTTCTGACCCAGCTAATTTAAGCAAAATGAATGTCCTCTCACATGCATCTTTGTCAGAAAAAGCTGCTTGTATGAAAATAGCATTTTCCTGCTTGAATACTCTCCAATGTTCTGCTATATTATGATCAAACACAAGTTGCCTTGGTCTGTGAAATGCCTCTGCCATATCAACACACAGCAGTGAAGGTGCTTGAAATTATGTACGAATATACACACACAGGTATTTGCCAGAACTTTGTGCTAGAACATGTAATTATGTCCAATAGAGCAACAAACTTTTTGAATAAACTGTACTTTGCCAAATAAGTCTCTGTGGCACAAGAACACTCTGAATAACTGTACTTTGTGAAACCACTCATTATCAATGTAAGAAATACTTTCAAATGACTGTACTTTGCAAATAAACTGTACACAATAGAAGAAGCTCTGACTAAGAAACTCTTTGAAATTAATGCAATTTACAAATAAACCATACACAACACCAGAACCTTTCAAAATGGCTATACTTTGCAAAGTAACTCTGCACAGTGTAAGAAATAGTTTGAAATGCTGGCTTTCTGCATATAAATGCACACAACACAAGAAACTTTTCGAAATGCCTGTACTTTGACTGCACTTTGCAATATAACTGTACTTTGCACAGCACAGAGTAAACTGTTTGAAATAATTGCACCGTAATAAAGCACACACTCTGCAAGCACTTTGCACACTCTGAGATACTTCTAACAACTCTAGTTATGCTTTGAATGGCTTCGGTTAATGCAAAATAGTAGTTGGTGCTCAAAACATGGTCTTTTACTGAAAACATGCAGTTGTCTTGTCTTTAAGCGTAGTTTGCCCTTTTATTGTACTCGTTATGCCCTTTTAATCTGTCATGCTCAAGGTACTTTTCTTGTGCCTGTTTTACTTTAAAAATACTCATTATGCCAACCAAGAGTAATTCTGAGCCTCATATGAATAGTTTTGATAGTTTTATCAAATATCATGGTTTCAAACATTTTGTTTAATTAATAATGTTGTTTGTGCCTTTTGTTTGCTTAATAATATGTTTTTGTGCTACTCGATTTATTAATAATGTGTTTTTTGCCTTATAAATGTGCCATTTCATTTTCTTTGCCAAATAAATCATTTGTGCAGTTTTATTTACCTTTAGCTTGTTTCTGGCCCTTTTTCATTTGTCTGTGCTCCAATTCACTCCACTTGCTTAGTCTGCCTTCACCTTCAGTTCTGCACCTCATGGCTTGAAGAAGTTGCTCTTCTGATCCCGGTTCTGACACCATATCACTCGCCTGGTCAGGATAAAACAGGCAAACATTAGTGGGTTCTGTTCAAGCAGCAGTATTACACACAAACATATCAGAAATGAGGCTTTGTAGCTTAAACTTAAACAAACCTATAAACAGACTTACTACCACATTCATACATGCTAACATTCTGGCTATTCTCTCAAAATAGCACTGCTGCCTGCACATGCTCTGTATTTATAGGCACATGCTCCATCTGGAAATGCTTCTTAAAGGTATATAGACACAATCTGATCTACAATATTCCTCAGGGTTTTACTTCCCAGGTCATTCAGCTCCACATGGACCAGCACCATGTTATATTCATAGCTATCCAGGGAAAGATACATGAAAGCCCTTGTACTACTTTACCTACACCATTGATGTCAAAATTTGCAATAATTGTCTACTAAGGAAAGCCAAGCCTACATCCATTTTGATGAGACAAAGATTATATGAAATTAAGGCCATTGTTTAAGTATGCTGAAAACTACACTGACTAAACTATGAAATAATTTTAATTTCTTCATCTGATTACATGCTGTTCAAAATATTTGATATGAAATAGTGCCAAACAGAGAGAGCACTGAAACTGCCATTTGATACAAAATAATTTGCAGCACCACTGTACCAAAGCTGGCATCACTCGATGTCAGGAGAGTAATGCTCATTGGTTGTGCGTAACGACATGCGGCAAGCTGCTTTGTAAATTACCAGTACTGCTATTATTATAAATGCTACCACTGTGTGTACAGTGATCCCTAATCCCTGAGGGGACTCCCAATCCAACTTTAGTCAAACAAAAGGGGACCACAAGCAATTGATAAGAGCATGGAATTCCACTGAGAATATACTCTTACCTTTCCACTTCTTAAGGAATGAGAAGTAACTATGTTAGAAGTAAAATAACTTTTGTGTCTAAACAAAAAGAGTATCAGTTTAACAACTGCCTTCTGCAACTGGCATTATTTTGCAGATTTGTTATCTGAGCATGTACTGGTAACATTATAAGCTGAATAAAAAGGAAGTGTGACAGCACCTTAGGGAGGAAATGTGGAAAGAAACATAATTCTCTTTTGTTCAGAGAGGTCAAATCTCACTTGCTCTAAGCAGAAGTAATGCATAGAAGTTAATACTGCTTTCTAGGACACAAATTTCACACAGGAGTAGGTTATAAGATAAAAGGTTGTAAAATAAATTGTTAGCATGAGTCACAGTGCAATGATCACATTCAGAGCTGCACAAAATATTCAAATACAATTGACTTAATTTTTCTGACCACTGGGGTAGAAAATCAGTGAAAAAGTTCACTTTCCAGCAGACATCACAGCAAAAGCAAAATTATTTTTGAAATGAAAACAATAAAAGCATCAAATCAGAAACACAAATATACTTAGGTCATGTCATCTATTTAGACTGGCAATAGGAAGATGTCAAGAAATAAGCTCCTGATACAAATGTTTAAGACTCATGAATAAACATTGACAAGCTATGAATGTACAGTTAGCCCAGCCCACAGAAAGAAACATTGTGGATGCATCATGGAAAGAACAGTAACACTTTGGAAACGTACATCTTCTTATTGAGAATTTTTGTGATGTCTTATCGCCTTTAGTGTAACACACTTCATAGGTTCATAGGTTCATAGGTTGGTACTAGGCTATCGGCCCTAAGGCCTATGCAAGCCTAGCCATAACAGTTCCCTGGAATTTTTTTCCCACAATATTTACTTCTCTGGGCCCCTGTCTAGCAGTGCGACTGTCATGATCCCTGGGGTGAATTTCCTATCTCCCATCCAATCATCAAGGTTCCTTTTGAAGAGGGCCAATGAGGTGCTTTGCTTGATATGTATGGGCAGTCTATTCCAGAGTATGGGGAGTCTCTGGGTCAGGAACCTATCCCTCCACCATGTTTTGTTCATTGTGATGATAAGGTTTAGATCCCTGGAGCGTGTGGCTCTGAGGGATTGGGATTTCTTTAAGTGGAGCATGTCCAACAGCTCAGGGTTTGACATGGCCTTGTATGTTAAGCAGAGATTGCCTCTGAGTAGATGATATGCCACAGAGTATAGCTGGAGTTTTTTTAGATGGTCAGCATATGGCATCTGCTTTAGGCCTGTGATTCTTTTAGTGAGGTATTTCTGCGGCCTTTCCAGCTGTTGCAGATGTCTTGTGAGGTACATACCAAATGGGGCATTATACTCTATAATGGGTCTAATGAGGGATGAGTACAATGGGACAATGACCTCCTTTTTTCTGGATGAAAAGCCCTTAGTCATGAGGTGTGCCACGTAGAAGGATTTCCTGACTGTTGTGGCTATGTGGTTATCGAAAGTGAGACCACTGTC
This sequence comes from Protopterus annectens, assembly GCF_019279795.1. NCBI lineage: Eukaryota > Metazoa > Chordata > Ceratodontiformes > Protopteridae > Protopterus > Protopterus annectens. The sequence goes on from NC_056737.1 coordinate 60,216,254, forward strand.
CACTTGTGTCCTTAAGTCTCATCACACTTTCGAAGTTTAGTGTCCTGCCACCTATTTGGTAGTTCATGGGTACATGTTTTTTTCCAAAGGGGATGACTATACATTTCTTGGCATTAAGCTTGAGCCCATGGCTCTGGCACCAGGTATCTGTTTCTGTAAGGCCCTTTTGTAGAATATTCACATCATTTGGGGATTCAATAATGACTCCCAGTTTGCAGTCATCTGCAAACTTTGTTAGCCAGAGTCCCTTACTGTTGGCCTGTACTTCAGAGAAGTATATGCCAAACAAGAGTGGTCCCAGGGCTGAACCCTGAGGTACTCCACTTGTTACTTGTCTGGAACTGGATTTGGAGTCGGCTACTTTTACAGTCTGGGTTCTGTCAGTAAGCCAGTTGGCAACCCATCGAGTGACGTAGGGATTTATGCCCATCTTAATAAGTTTATCTATGATTCCAGAGTGGGGGATGGTGTAGAAGGCCTTGGCGAGGTCCAGATAGGCTGTGTGGACCTCCTTACCCTTGTCCACAGCTCTGGAGACCGATTCAAAGAAGTCAATCAGATTCAGGAGACAAGATCGACCCTTCACAAACCCAAACTGGGTGGGGTCCAGTGTCTGGAGGTTGCCAATGTCTTTGTTTATAAGTTCCATGATAATGCATTCCATGCCCTTGCAAATCAGGCTTGTCAGACTGATGGGATGGTAGTTCCCGGGATCCAAGGTGGATCCTCCCTTGTAGAGCGGGATAACTGTAGCTGTGCGCCACTCAGTGGGCATGAAGCCTGAGGTGAGGCTATGATTAAACATGACACTTAGGTGGGGTGCCAGTTCATTTTGTAGTTCATGTAGTACACAGCCTGGGATGTCATCTGGTCCCATGGATGTTGTATTCTTAGTTTTGAAGAGTGCTGTTTCTACCTGTGTGGCGGTGATTATCGGAATTTGGCAATCTTTTGGTATTGAGATGGGCCCTTTAGGGGGTGAGAGGGGAGTGAAGTTGGCATTAAATCGATCTGCCAGGATATTGGCAATATCCTTGGGATCAGTATATTTAATGCCATTCTGTTGTAGCTCAGAGCAGATCTGAGCATTGCCATTTAGATTCTTGATATAACTATAGAATGCCTTGTGGTTGTCTTTGGCATCTTTGGCAATTTTATTTTTGTAACTAGCTTTTGAGGATTTTATGAGGGATCTCAGCTTCTTACTGAGGCTGGTGAGGGAGTTTTTTGCATCCTGGGATTTTCCTCTTTTCTGCAACAGTTTCTTCCTTCTGTTGTATAGTTTGTTTATAGCAGGGGACCACCAGATTGGCTTCCTTTTTTTGGAGAAGAGCATCTTGGCTCTATTTGGGATGGCACGATTCATGCACGAGTGTATGTGCTCATACAGTGCCTTAGTGTAGGAATCTTCAGTCGAACTTCCAGATCCTGCCTGCGTGGGTGTTGTGAAGTTTGTCACTTCTGATGTCAGTAGCATAAAGTTGGCTTTGGAGAAGTTTTTTAATGAGGTTTCCTTACTGGGGGGTGGGGGTGGGATGTGGATGTCAAGGGTGATTTGCTTATGGTCAGACCTGACCAATGCGGGGGTGACCACTGGTGTGGAGCATCTATCTCCCATGTTGGTAATGACCAGGTCTAGGATATTGGAGCCCCTGGTGGGACAATGGATTAGTTGATCCAGGGCATTGGAATTTATGAATTCCAAGAACCGTTGGGAAAAGGAGTTGGTACCCGAGTAGTTTTCCCAATTAATGGCAGGGTAGTTGAAATCACCTAGTATTAGGGTGTTTGGTTGTATCTTAATATTTTCCAGTATGTTTAGGAAGGTCTAGTGAGAATCTTGGGGTATGGTGGGAGATCTGTAGCAAGCTACAATTTGGATTGCAGTCTTACCTAGTGTTAGTTGCACCTGGAGAATTTCAGATGCATTGTGTTGGGCAACTAGCTTGGAGGTGTGAATATCCTTGGTGAGTATAGACACTCCTCCACCTTTAGTGTTTCGGTCTTGGTTTTGTGGCCGAAAAGTGTGGTAAGAATTGTAGCCTGGTATTGCAGGGCTGCTCTCTGGAGCCTTGAACCAAGACTCAGTCCCTGCACAGATATCAATGTTCTGCATTTTTAGGAGTGCC